>NW_024377189.1:0-25000 GCF_016835505.1 Polypterus senegalus | reverse complement strand
CAAATGCTGTAAGCCGTTCATCAATCTGTCTTTATTTCCTATCGTGCCCGCGTGGAGCTCACACCTTCTCCCTGTGTTTAAATGGGCTCCAAACGGGCACACGGGATTTCACCTAAAAAGGTTCAGTAGACTGGCTACTCCAAGTGTGGGTGTGTGCATGGGTGGGCCCTGCAATAGACTGGGGTCCCATTCAGGGTTGGGTCCTGCTGCCAGGATAGGCACCAGCCCACCAGGATTGTGAACCAGATTAAGCAGTCTTTACAATGCCATGCTCATGTTATTTTTAACACTTCTGTACTTATACATGTTGTATTGTATTTCTGAGGGGGCCATGACAGACTGGCCATCGAGCTCTAATGTCGATTACTCGTCTACTGTTGCGTGTGGTGTAGTTCACACCTATTTGACACCCAACCTACCTGGAAGGGGGTCGGTCGGGGTCTCTCTCTCTCTCTCCCCAAGATTTCTTCCAATTTTTTTTTCCCTTGTCTCCTTAGGGAGTCGAGGCTGGGAAGTTGTCACTAACAGGACCTGTTAAAGCCCATTAAGGCATCCCTTGTGTGATTTTGGAGCTTTACGAGATATTCATTTGTTGGTGTTATCGTTAACAGTCAGTGCCACGGCAGAGAATGGGTCACACAGCAAACGTCTTCTGCCACGCACCTCGCCCAGATTACTAGACGGAAATGAACAAAGGCACCAAGAATCAACCTCTGCGATCAGAGCACACTAACACCAAGGAGGAGGAAACAAACACACACAGTAACAAGTAGCTCTCGGCGGCGGCCCATTCAGCGTCTTTATTCTTTAATCTGCTGTGGCAAACAGAGGTGCGGCTGAACCATGCACACGTGCGAGTGAAAAGTTCACAACACACACTAGCCTCAAAACAACATAATTACTGCGAGTTGCCAGGGATGAGCCACGCCACAACATTTCAGCACACATACTCCTCGACATGCCATCGGCTGGTGGCACTACAAGTCCATAAGCTGACACAACGGCAGCCTGAATGGCACAGGGTGATTTACCTTGGCATTATAAACTGAGATGACATTTCTCATCAATGGGCCGTGACACTGCAGGGCTAGGCACGTTTTATACATCGTCCAGTCTAATCAGTAGTTACAGTGGTAGTGGGCTCAAGTGACATCAGCGTGTTGTACCATCTGGCAGGACTGAGAAGAGCCAAGCCAACTTCAGGAACTGGAGACGTGTGGCAAGTCAAACTTGGCCGTCAAGCCCAGTCACACAAGCTCAGTTCACAATCTAAAAATCAGCACACTTCACTACCTCAAAAGTTTTAGAATAATGCAGGAGAGCCAAACTACATAAACAGTGACGCTTTCTGATGATTTTTAATACAAGTTGCCTAAAGTTACCGGCCGATGCACAAGCCACGCACAGCGGTTAGCGCTGCTGCTGCCTCACAGATTTGAGTGTCGGCTCAGGCATTCCTGGTATGGTCTCCATTATGGCTTCATCCGCCAGCAGCCACCCCACCCGCACTTCACAAGAGGTCACCCACCTGATGCTAAGCATCTTTGGGCCCAAACAGCACTTGGATTGGGGACCATCTAGAGAAGACGTAAAACTGAGGTCACGACTAAGGTCATTAAAGATCTCTGGGCATCCTTCATAAAGAGTAAGAAAGAGAGTGTATCCCGATGTCCAAACACATTGCCACCCACAGTCCGGCCCCCCTAACCATCCCCTGTCTCTAATTGGCTCGCACTCCCCCCACTTCACCACCTAACAGCAACCATGTGGGGAGCCACACTGCCACAAAAATGGCTGCCATTGCATCATCCAGGTGAATGCTGCACTTTAGTGGTAGTTGAAGTGGCTTCCCACTCACTAAAGCACTTTGTGTAGTGACAAAAACGCTAAATAAATAATAATAATGTTTTATTTATGTAGCGCCTTTCATCCACTCAAGGACACTTTACAATTCAATACACACATTAACAAGACAAGAGAAATCACATACAAGAAAATGAATAATACTCATTGAAGAGATACGTTTTTAACAGGAGTTTGAAATTTACAATACATTTTTCCACGCGAAGGCTGAGAGGAAGAAAATTTTAAATTTTAGGGGCTCTCACACTGAAAGCTCTGACAACCAACCCACCCCCCCGTTACTAAGCTGTATTTAGGTACGGTGAGTAAGTGAGCGTCTGATGATCTTAATGCACAGGCAGGAGTGTAAGGAAGCAGCAGCTCAGACAGATAATGAGGGGCTAAACCATGAAGGGCTTTAAAGGTGAGAAGAATCATTTTATATTTCTCTATTATAAAAAAAAAAATCTTGGGGAGGGAGACGAGACGTCATCTTCTCGGAAGACTATTTAAAGTCCCGCGAGACACACTTTACCTTCCTCCCAGCTCTTAAAACAACGACAAGCAAAACAAACGGCTCGCCAGCAGCAGAAAGCCAGCAGATGATCCGACAGCATCTCCTTAGCGTGCGTTCAGCCACCCTGTGCACCCCTCACAACGCGAGGCGTGAAGTGGCAAAAGGACAGCTGCTGTACAGGCTTTGAAATGATTGGGCAGCACACGGGATTTCATCCAAAAGGTTCAGTAGACTGGCTACTCCAAGTGTGGGTGTGTGCATGGGTGGGCCCTGCAATAGACTGGGGTCCCATTCAGGGTTGGGTCCTGCTGCCAGGATAGGCACCAGCCCACCAGGATTGTGAACCAGATTAAGCAGTCTTTACAATGCCAGCATGTTATTTTTAACACTTCTGTACTTATACATGTTGTATTGTATTTCTGAGGGGCCATGACAGACTGGCCATCGAGCTCTAATGTCGATTACTGTCTACTGTTGCGTGTGGTGTAGTTCACACCTATTTGACACCCACAGCAAGCGTCTTCTGCCACGCACACCCAGATTACTAGACGGAAATGATCAAAGCAGCCTTATATACATCCTGCAAGAAAAAAAGATTCAACCAAGCCCAGGGCCGGAAATAAAGGAGAAGTGATGTTTTTACAAAAGTTTTAAAGTAAAAGTGAAAATAATGAATATGTAACAACTCCCATGAAAATAAACTAATTGTTTATCCGATAAACCAAACCTGGGGTGGGCAACAACATTTCAGCACACATACGACATGCAGGGGCAAAGCCCTAGTGATTCTTGGCATTATAAACTGAGATGACATTTCTCATATGGGCCGTGACACTGCAGGGCTAGGCACGTTTTATACATCATCCAGTCTAATCAGTAGTTACAGTGGTAGTGGGCTCAAGTGACATCAGCGTGTTGTACCATCTGGCAGGACTGAGAAGAAAGTGTTAACCAATGCAAAACATGGTGGACAGGAGTGATGTGAGCAGATTGTTTAATGTGTTTAAGTAGATGAGCAGCAGAATTCTGAACATACAGTAATCTATTGATATACAGTGGTGTGAAAAACTTTTTGCCCCCTTCCTGATTTCTTATTCTTTTGCATGTTTGTCACACAAAATGTTTCTGATCATCAAACACATTTAACCATTAGTCAAATATAACACAAGTAAACACAAAATGCAGTTTTAAATGATGGTTTTATTATTTAGGAGAAAAAATCCAAACCTACATGGCCCTGTGTGAAAAAGTAATTGCCCCTGAACCTAATAACTGGTTGGGCCACCCTTAGCAGCAATAACTGCAATCAAGCGTTTGCGATAACTTGCAATGAGTCTCTTACAGCGCTCTGGAGGAATTTTGGCCCACTCATCTTTGCAGAATCGTGAACACTGACCTTAATTGAGGCAAGTGAGGCCTGCAGTTCTTTAGACGTTGTCCTGGGGTCTTTTGTGACCTCTCGGATGAGTCGTCTCTGCGCTCTTGGGGTCATTTTGGTCGGCCGGCCACTCCTGGGAAGGTTCACCACTGTTCCATGTTTTGCCATTTGTGGATAATGGCTCTCACTGTGGTTCAATGGAGTCCCAAAGCTTTAGAAATGGCTTTATAACCTTTACCAGACTGATAGATCTCAATTACTTCTGTTCTCATTTGTTCCTGAATTTCTTTGGATCTTGGCATGATGTCTAGCTTTTGAGGTGCTTTTGGTCTACTTCTCTGTGTCAGGCAGCTCCTATTGAAGGGATTTCTTGATTGAAACTGGTGTGGCAGTAATCAGGAAATTGAACTCAGGTGTGATACACCACAGGTAGGTGATTTTTGAACAAGGGGGCAATTACTTTTTCACACAGGGCCATGTAGGTTTGGATTTTTTCTCCTAAATAATAAAAACCATCATTTAAAAACTGCATTTTGTGTTAACTTGTGTTATATTTGACTAATGGTTAAATGTGTTTGATGATCAGAAACATTTTGTGTGACAAACATGCAAAAGAATAAGAAATCAGGAAGGGGGCAAATAGTTTTTCACACCACTGTACTTAGTCAGGAGGCCATAAAACAATGCATTACAAAAGTCCAGACGGGTAGTGATGAAAGAGTGGATGAGTGTGTCAGTAGAAGCTGATCAAAGATGACACCCAAATTACGGACTGATGCTGAGGGTTCAACTAGGATCCCATCAACGTCAATTTTTAGCCCACGTAGGGTAGAGGACGACAGATTTGGTACCAACTAATAAGATTTCTGTTTTATCAGGATTGAGTTGTAATAAAATGATCCGTCATTCAACGATTGATTTCCCAAATGCAGTCAGTCAGTGCAACAGGTGAAGATATTGCAGTTGCATCAACACTTACATAAAGTCGTGTGTCATCGGCATAGCTGTGGAAGCTTAAACCACATCGACGAATCATCTCACCTAATGGGAGCACAGAGATGTTAAGAGGACTGGCCCGAGAAAAGACCCTTGAGGGATACCTCGTGTGAGTGACGCAGCGGCAGATTTGTATTCCCTAATGAAGACGTAATACTGGTGATCACTGAGGTGTGATGTGAACCAAGAGCAGCACCAGAGATACCAAGAGCTGAAAGTCGGGACAGTAAAATGTTATGGTTTAATGTAAAGAAGTATTATTGTTACTAATTATTATTATTTTCATTTCTAAAACGCATTTGTCTACGTCTTCAGCTTTCGTTTAAACTACCCCCTCATGTTTGACTCCTGAATGCCAAGACGTTTAAAAACATCTCCAGTCTTAGGGTGTTGTACCATGTTAGCCATTATGAATGTACAGTAGTGAGAAGGCGAGCAAAATGACACCTTTTATTGGCTAACTAAATAAAGATTACAATATGCAAGCTTTCGAGGGAACTCAGGCCACTTCTTTAATTCCATCTTGCCTGAAGAAGAGGCCCGAATTGCCTTGAAAGCTTGCATATTGTAATCTTTTTAGTTAGCCAATAAAAACATCTCCAGAGATGTATAGATAAATAAAGATGTAGTGGTGTGGATGCGGTTTTCCAAAAATGATACACGAATCGAGCTTGCAGTTGGTTTGTGCTTATTTTGCGGCCCTTCCCCAGTAAGATCCTGCTCATCACAGCAGCTCAATCCCAGACTTGTCACACTTCATGGGAAAAATAAAAAGGCACCAGGGCAGGTAAGGAGTTGCTTTCCATGGCGCTTTATACCAGCAAACCTCCAAATTGGGTTTTGTAAACTTTGAATGCTGCATACTTGCACTCAAGGCAAGTTTACCGGCCACTACAGTTTTGTGATAAATCCTGTGTCCGCCCGGCAGCATCACCAATGGAGTGAAAATCAGAAAGTAAATAACGCAGTTGACAGCCTCTAATCAACGACTGTTACTTAACCCTGATCTGTTCAGTAAGGAGGAGCGCATTACACAGTAAAATTAATAACAAGGCGCTTTACAAAGTGGACGGGTGTGGAATGCAGCTGAGCTCACAATGTGACAGGACTGAGAGGGACATGAAAGCACAATGCCGTAAAGCAGACGCACGCACGGTTTAGATGCACTTTGATTGCTTACAATTAATCCTCTTACAAATGAACACCAACCGAGTCACTTAAACATTTGCTCCGTTTTTATTTGATCACAAGACGACCATCGACAGATCTGAAGACAGTTATTACGTTCAACGGTAATCAGTGCCATTAACATGACACGGGGTCGATTCACCACGGCTCCTTAAAGAATTGCTCTTTTGTTTCTTTGCTGTCAATGCGCTGCTATCAGAGTCCTGTGGGCGTCGATACTTTCAAAAGCGCATAAATCACACGAGAATCGGATTTTTCACTACACGGCCCCCTTAAGGAGTTTGTCACCAATGCACGAGTGTCCAGTGTAAGTGAAGGTCTATGTCAGATACGTTTTCTGTTTTTCAGTATGGACTGTTCTAAACTACGAGAAAACTACGGCATAAATGGAAGTAGTTTTCATTTTATAAACTCCACTTTAAATGAAAGCGTGGTAGTGTGGACACGGCCCGAGTCTGCGTGGTTTCTCTAAAGGGCACATTCCAAGGATGCACTGTTTAAGGTAGCTGCCAACTCTGAACGGTGCGTGAATGGCCTTGGCCTGCACAGCCTGTCCAGAAGGGCACCAGGAAGTACAATGGAGAGATCTAGACAGCAGAAGATGATCAAATAAATAAGGCAGCGTATCCATTAGTGCCCACCATGCACCTTTATTTTATATAGTGTTCTTTACACTAAACCCCACCTCAAGGCACTCAAACACTGAAATATACTCTACAGCCGTTTAAACCCTTTCTTTTTTAAGCTAACGCACTAGCAGCTTAAGAGACTCACCCAGGATCACAGAGTTAATCAGCACCAAGCACTGAACTAGAAGTTTAGGGGTTAACTCTGGACAACATGCCCAAGATCAGGCAGCCTCTGATGGGGTAGGCAGCACAACTTCTAGTGCAGGCCTGTACATTTGTCACGTCTGGAATGCTGCAACTCCTTACTGGCAGAGGTTCCCACATACCAGTATGCTACCAAACCAGAGCAGACGATTCGAAATGCAGTGGTGCATCTTGTGTTCAAAGAGCTGAGATGAGCACACATCACTCCTCTGGCTCCCTATTAGAGTTCAGATCCTTGACGCGCACCGACGTAGTCGTCAATGGGTCAGCACCTCTGTATATGGACGCACAAATGAGATCCAGAGCTGCTTCTTTACCATTCAGGTCAGCAGACAGACAGACACACATTTATTCGTCCCCTGGTGGACACTTGGCTCTGACACTAATGAACGGTATCTGGCGATGCCACTTCATGACACTATGTGTGGCATCACGTGTAATGCCTCACTGGTGCAACCCAAGAAATCAGACAAACAAGAGGAGCTCACGAAGTCCATCGGGCCCATGTGATTAGTTCCCAATGTCACATTCAGATCCTTCTTAAAGGCTGTCAAGGTTTATGCTTCAGCTCAGCAGTTTGGTTCAAAGTCACACTTTGTGTAAAGAAGTGCCTCCTGGCTTCAGTCCCAAGTGCGCTTCCTCTAAATCTCCACTGAAGTCCTCGAGTACGGGATTCACCCTTAAGCTGAAAGAATTCTGCAGGATCTCCTTTATCGATGCCTTTGAGGTTTCTGAAGACCTGGATTAGGTCCCCATGCAGCCTCCTCTGCTCAGACTTGACAGGTTTAATTCTCAGTGTGTCACTGGAGGACATGTCCTTCTGTCCCATGATGCACTTGGTTGTTCTCCTCTGCACAACTTGAAGTGAGGCGACCAGTGCTGCACACAACACTCCAGATGATTACTAGTGCAGTAGATACCTTGAGCAGAACATCCCTGGATTTACATTCAGGTAGTAAAATAACCTATTATTTTATTTAAATTCTAAATCTTTTTCAGAAGTTGCTTCCTGTAGCTCAATGTCTCCCACTTTGTATTAATTGATGTTCATTTTGCCCACGTGTTGCACTTTTCTACATTAAACTGCAGATTTCCTTACTCACCACATTTACTGTACACGTGGACACACAACCAGGATAGGGTCAGTAAGCATTGTGGGACAAGAAAAGGCATCCCAGCCAGGAAGGAGGATAGCTTATTACCAGCAAGGAACGACAGATGGACTGGCCAGATAGAGGAAAAGACAACTTTGTGCCCAACTGAGATAAAATAATAGGTGGACCAGTGAAAGCTGGAACGTGGGAGCAGATCCATTCCCTGTATGGCAGAGGTCCTCATCTGGCAGCCCTATTGGGACACCCGCAGGGATGCTTGGGAGTTGGAGTGCACAAGTGCAGGATACCTGGGTGTCGATAGAGCGCGTGGTTAGGGGAGGTCCTCCCTACTTTCTTTATGGACCAGAAGGTCCTCCATGAAGATGCAGCATAGCACCAGAAGTATTCCCGGGACCAGCTTAAAAAAAAGAAAAGAGTCCATCGCCTCATGTGTGAGAGTCAGAGTAGGGAGGCAACGGGCAACGCTCAACAGAAGGACAAGAGACACTTAACTGGCCTATTTTTGTGTATTCTGCAACTGGTCTTTGAAAGTTGACTGTGTAAATGTCCCAAGGATAAGCAAATACCAGTTCCTTTATCATAAAGTGTGTCAGGTATTACCGTGTCTTGGGTTTGGGCGCCCCTGGTGGTTACACTGGGTTAAGGCAGAAACATAGTTTGATAAAAAACTCCATTTATATTTGTAAATACGCCTCTGGCAAAATGCTGCAATGTCATTAAAATGTGCAAAAATACCCAAAAAAGTTAAACGTCATCATCGGCCACCGCAAATCCAAAAACAAGCATGATCATTTTCTTGTGTTTTGTAAATTCGTCTAGTTCTTCATGTGCCGTGAAGTATGTAGCATCCAGTATTCCCTTCATACGACCCCCTTGACTTGAGCGCCCGACGATTCGCAGTATGAACGCCGGCCGCAGCGTCACCTCATCACACGGCTTCAGACACTTTATAGGTTTCCATTATTGGTAATGAATGCAGCACACACTGTTCTGCTTAGCTGTGTGATTAAGCCCGGCACAGTATTACCATACAGATATGCGCACGTCTCGTCTTACATCAAGAGCTGATGGGATAACAAACCCAGGATTGAATTAGGCGACCCGTTACTTTATTAGGTAAATCGGACCACGTAATAACTTCAACACTGCTGCTGAGATTACGCTACTGAACTTCGCACTGTACAGTCAGCTCATCAATGGAAATTTCAGCGATTTCTGAAATACTGAGACAGATTCCTTCAACACGTAGAAAGAATGATGTCCAAGCCGCTGCCTCAGGAAATTGATCTTGTGGACCCTTCAACCTGTAGCTGGTGAACGCGTTTGCAAATGCAGGCCAACAAAATGCAACAGACATATGTAGACTAGAAAATCTTTTAAGTGTAACCTTGTTAAGGACTTACATGGCCACATAACTGGGTTACTCGCAGAGAAATGCGTCTCTAACTGTAATACATGGCACTTCAGAGACCAGGTCATTAAAGCACACTGTAAAACAGACTGAGTGTCACCAGAAACAAAGCAGCCATTACCCCGATATGACAAGGTAAAAGTGAGGGAACGAGTCACTCAAGAAGGTGCAAGTTCTTCTCACACTATGGATTTAGGAGTATTGCCAGATAGTGGATTGATAGATCCAGGCCTTTAATGACCTTTGGCACGGCCATCAGCAGCGTGTGTCTGCGGAGAGAGTGTCGACCTCGTCGAGAGGTTTACTTACCTCAGCAGTGACATTCATGTCTCTGGTGACTCTTCCTATGAAGTCAGTAGACAGACAGGGAGAACATGGGGGGGTCATGAGGTCACTGCAAAGGGGTGTGTGGTGCTCCCGATATCTATGCAAAAGGACGAAGGTCCTGGTGCTTCCTGTCGTGCTATATGGTTGTGAGACATGGACGCTATCCAGTGATCCAAGATGAAGACTGGACTCTTTTGGTACTGTGCCTCTCCAGAAAATCCTCGGGTATTGTTGGTTTCAGTTTGTGTTGCTCACGGAGTCCCGAATGAGACACATTACCTGCATTGTGAGGGAGCGTCAGTTACGGCACTACAGCCATGTAGCGGGTTTCCCCAAGGGTGATCCGGCTCGTAAGACCCTCATTGTTGGGGACCCGAGTGGCTGGACCAGGCCAAGGGGTCACCCAAGTAACACCTGGCTGCGGAGGGTGGGTTTGGAACGCGAGTCTGCCTGGGGGGTTGCCAACCGGGATCCTGAGTTGTTTCGTCGTGTGGTGGGTGCGGCAACACACTGTACCAGTGCATGCTCCCCAACCTGACTTGACTTGGACTCTAAGCTATCGACTTCCTGACAGTGTTCAGAAGCCATTAAGAAGGCTAACAGAATGTCAGGTTATATAGCGCCTTGACGTGTGGAGTACAAGTCACAGGAGGTGACGCTCAAGTTTTAAAACACAATGGTGAGGCCTCATCTGGAGTACTGGGGGCAGTGTTGGTCTCCAGGCTACAAAAAGGACATAGCAGCACTAGAAAAAGTCCAGAGAAGAGCGACTAGGCTGATTCCAGGGCTACAGGGGAAGAGTTAGGAGGAAAGATTAAAAAGAGCTGAGCCTCACGGAGATGAAGAGGAGACCTGAGTGAAGTGTTTAACATGATGAAGGCAATTAGTGCAGTGGATTGAGACGGTGACTTTAAAACGAGTTCATCAGAACACGGGGACACAGTTGAAAACTAAAAAGTACATGTCACACAAACATTAGGAAATCTTTCTTCACACAGAGAACTAAAGGCACATGGAATACGTGACTAAGTAATGTGGTAGACCATATGACCTCAGGGACCTAAAAAACTCGACTTGTTTTTTTGTAATAATTAGGTGGATAGGACTGGTGAGCTTTGTTGGCCTGTTCTCGTCTGAACTGCTCCAACGTTCACATCCAGGCCCGTTGCTCCCAACCAGAGTGTCTAAACTACAGAATAATGCTTCATCGGCTGGGGTCTTCCAGCAAAGTATCTCCTCACTGCAGACTGCACAAATGGAAAGAGAACATTAAATATGAGAGATCTGCTGGCCACCATTTCCCCGATAAATAAATTGATCCAACTTCATTGTTTAGCAAATTTGTGGTCCGCCAACGTCTACTTTGCAGCATTTCCAGCCACAGGTGGGGAACATCGTAATTCAGGCTTTGTCTTTTGCTTTAGCATTAAAGTACATTTAGCTTGCAGTCTTGCCTTCAGGTCACTAGAGAGCTTTCTGTCTCTTTTAAACAGAAGCCTATAAGTAAAAGTATTTAAATACAACGTCCACTTAAGAGGAAAAAGTGAGAACTCCAGCTTGTCATTGCAGCCCACTGAAAAGACTCCAGCAGGTTCCTTTCATCCTGACTGAATAGTAAAAAGGCCCAGTGGGAGGCGAGCTTTTAAAAGTCAAGTCACTGCCTAGCAATCTAAAACGCTTAGCACGGCACAGGCCAGCCGCAAGCTACACGAAGCACTGAAGCTGATGGCTTTGTGACAGCAAGAACACGGGATGTACAGGCCAAGCGCATCTGAAATCCTACAGAGAAACACAAGCGGGCATTTATCGGGGTCCTTTGGGTCAGTGCATCTCTCAATCGACGCATCTCCAGCAAGAGACACGCAAATCCAAGCCATGCCCAGGAATTCATTACTTACATCTGCATGTTTTATCCTCCATCTGTAAACGCGATCGTGACATTTGAAGGTCTGTCCCTGTGACAGAGGCCCAATGGGAACTGGGTGGACTGGGAGGAAAGAGAATGTGGAAAGAACACACATAGGGCAGGCAAGACTACCATAGTTGCTATAGATGAAAATCCCAACACTGAGAAGCTAAACAGTCTGCCACCCAAGAGGCGAGGCCACCCAATGGAAGCACATTACGCCTGGCATGTGCACATGGCAGAGTAAAAGTAACAGCAAGTGACAGAGGCGTACAAAACACCCCATATCCTCAATTTTAGCTCTGCTGGCGAATTTCAGAAAATTTAGGAGAGTTAAGAAAATGGCTGTAACTTTACAATTTCACCATTGGCAGGGATGTCAGAAAGTCTTCAGAGCCTTCACTTGCACATTTTGTTAAGTTATAGCTTTGTGCCAAAATCCATTAAACTCATTTTCTCCTCTTAAAACACTAAATACCCCAGAATGCCAAACCAAAAGGAGGATTTTAAAAATTTCTGCAAACTGATTAAAAATTAAAAACACTGAAATCGCACATTCGACACTTGAAATCAGCCTCAGGTGCATCCCATCCTACTGAACGTCGCGGAGATGTTTCTACACCTTCGTCAAAGTCTATCTGTGGTTAAAACAATTGAACGCACATGATTAGGAAAAGCATAGTCCTGTCTATAAAGGTTGCCACAGGTGTTGCAGAGCTTCGAGATGGGATTGTGTTGAGGCAAACGTCTGGAGAAGGCCACAGCACTGAAGCCACACCACGTGCACTTCAGAACGGATCATCTGCCTGAAGTCAAACACGTTTGGGCCTGGCCAGTACTTGAATGGGAGACCATCTAGGAAAAGCTTGGGTTTTCAGGTGTTGGCAAGGCCAGCAGGGGACGTTTACCCCATGGGTCTGTGTTTTGGATCCCAATGCCCCACTGCACTGACAAGGACACTGTGCTGTAAATATGCCACCGTCCTTCAGAGGAGATGTAAAACCAAGGTCCTCACTCTCTGTGGTCATTAAAGATCCCAGGCATCCTTTGTAAAGGGTAGGGTGTATCCCAATGCCCAGGCTAAATTGCTAGTCATTCTGGCCCCCTAATCATACCCTGCTCCTAACTGTCTCTCTCACCACTTAATGGCTCACGTGCAAAAAATGGCTGCCATCGCATCATTCAGGTAGATGCTACAAACTAGTGGTGGTTGAAGAGGTTCCCCACTTACTACGGAAAGTGATTTGAGCAGTGAAACAAGAGAGCATATGAAATGTAAAAGAACTATTAAGGTTTCCAAGGGTATGCTGGACTTCCAAATGCCTTCCATTCAAGAATTATGAACAGCCACAAGCTGACTGCCCATCCAAGACAGCATTCCTATGGGAAGCGTCTGTACTTTTTGGTCTCAATTCTAAATATCATGTCTGGAGGAGGCAACACGGTGGTGCAGTGGTAGCGCTGCTGCCTCGCAGTTAGGAGACCTGTGGTTCGCTTCCCGGGTCCTCCCTGCGTGTAGTTTGCATGTTCTCCCCGTGTCTACGTGGGTTTCCCCCCACAGTCCAAAGACATGCAGGTTAGGTGCATTGGCGATCCTAAATTCATCCCTAGCGTGTGCCCGGCGGTGGGCTGGCGCACTGCCTGGGATTTGTTCTAGCCTTGCGCCCTGCGTTGGCTGGGATTGGCTCCATCAGACCCCCCAGTGTGTGACCCTGTATTAGGATATAGCAGATAGAATAATGGATGGATCGATGGCTGGCTGGCTGAACGTCTGGATGAAGCCAGACACGGCTCGTCACCTCTGCAATACTAATTCTAGGCATGGTGGTGGCAGCATCAGGGACAGAGTGTAGGAGTTTTATTACCACATGCACCTCAAAATTCATGCCAAGGTCTACGTTGAGAACTGAGATTTCAACCCATCTTAGGTAGGTAGTACGACTAGTTTTAAATAAACGATCCTGTTTTCACTCGATCATTCTGAGGGAAATGAGTGTTGCTTGATGAGGGAAACACATTTTAGAGGATTTTACTACAAGGCTGTAAAAAAGAGAAGAGGAGGTCTGAAGATTTTCTGAAGGCATTCAAATAGGAAAGTGACCAAAAATAACCAAATATTAGTTATAAAAAAAAAAAAAGTAAAATAAAAACGTCAGTTTATCATAATTACTGTTAAACTTCTAATATGCTAATATGTAAGACCTCCCCCAAACCCATAGAAAGTGAAAGCACAAAAACCCGTTTAACTCGCCAACAGAGCCACATAATGAGTTTCATGTCGGGAATGCGGAAAGTCAACAATAACGGAACTGCGCCCTCATATAGGCGACTACACCACCTGGTACCCGTTTGGACACTTTGACTCACTCAAAATTCTTCAAATTACAATGGCTATATGCCAAATGGCACCTTTAACTGCTTAAGGACGGCGCTACATAATCACAGGGTATGAGCAGACCTGCGTGTGCAAGAACAAAGGGAAGGAAACTCTCCAACGCCATGATGAGCAAGAAAACATTCAAATATAGAATTCCACTTTATTATTATGTGGCCCTTTTGTTATTATGTTAAAGGACAAAACATTCTGCTTGATGCATCAGGGCACCTGCCACACACAACCCAACATTGTCCATTCTCTTTTTGGAGTGCATTTCCTGGGCTAAAGAAACAACAATTCTCAAGCAGCTCCAAGAACCTGAACTCAGGAACCAACCGCTTTGTTGACTTTCTGGGGTGTGTGTGTGTGTGTGTGTGTGTGTGTGTGCGCTCAGAGAAGAGTCTGTGGGCGTATTTACTTATCTACCCATTTATTTAAAAAGCTTCGGTGAAAAGCCCAATTTTCCCAACTGGAGAAATAAACTTCTCTCTAATCTATCCTTGATACATCATCTTCTTCACCCAGGATCTACCGTACGTGTGGCTCCATCACCCAGGTGCCAACCTGCATTCTACATCATGCCTCTTAAGCCCACAAGTTTGTACTGTTGGCATCCACACCAGTTCTAGAAGGTTCTGCAACAGCTATTAGCAGCTGTTATCTATTTATTACCATCTATTCACTTACCTATTTATTTATTTGAGGGTAAAATCAAGAAATAAAGGCAATATAAAAATGATGAAGTAACCACAATGAATAGACGCTGCTGCAATAACACGATAGCTTAATGGGTCATTCGAACACACAGCGCCGCACTCTGCCATTAGTCCAGCTGAAGCCGAGGTCAAATGAAGATGGATGCTCCGCTGCAGGATTGTGCCATTGCTGAACACCACACTGGAGTGAGATTTTGGTTTGAGTGTTTGGGGAGAAGGCAGATGCGTACGTCTGGTATGGAAAATGTGAAAGGCTACTAATTGTACCATTTTAAAATGTGGGTTTTTCAGTACGTTTCCAGTAACAGTATACCCCACAATCCTATTTTAGCCAACAACTTTTTGGGCATCGAGAAACATTACAGGATGCCTATATAGTGTCTGAGTGGGGCGGTCGGCTCTCCCCTCTTTAGCTAAGTGGGAGGTTTTCCTTCTTTTTGTAATTTGTCTGTTCGAGGGGGTTGTTATCCAGGTCATGTTGGGGAGCATGGACTGCTGCAGCGCGTTGCCGTACCCACCACATGACGAAACGGCTCAGGATCCTGGAGGGTCTTGCAAGCTGGATCACACTCGGGTGAATTGTGCCACGTGGCCGTAGTGCCGTAACGGACGTTGCCTCACAATGCAGGTCATGTGCCTCATTCAGGCCTCCACGAGCAACACAAAGTCAAACCGGTGGTACCCATGGGCGAAAGAAATTGCAGACTCGACAGCAGGTGATGTTTTTCACAAGTTCTTGTTTATTCTACATCAGGAGTCACAGAAAGCAGAGATCCAGAGAGCACAGTCCGTCGCAGCAGGCGGCTGTTCCTCTTAACCCTGAACGGCGGCTAGGGGGAGCTTTAAAGACCCCTCTATCTTATGATTCTGTAAATGATGTAATATCTGAACTAGACATTATCTAAGTTCCTCTTAAAACATAGACGCCTTGAGCATATGCCCTGCAATCTTATGATCTTTCTTCTTTCCTGAGCCATGTACTTCGAGGAAGTTGGGCATTGAGTAACATTTTTGTCAGTTCAATAAATCAAGCTCTCTTTTTTACTGGCAGAGCACTGTTATAAAACTTAGTTACCAAATACACAGGGCACAAGGTGCCGAGGAGAACACTCTTCTTCTACATACCCAAGGACCCTCTAAAGAGAGACAGTACTGAAGGAGTCCAATCATCATCTCAAGTCACTGGAGAGCATCCATGTCTCACAACCATTTGGCAAGACAGGAAGTGAGGGTTAGGGTTATATGGTTATATATGGGTTGTTATTGCTGTTTGTAATAATTTCAGGTTTCATGAGATCCTGCAAAAGCAAAATTTCCTCCTTGCGACAAATCATCTATCTAAAATGCAGACAGAGGCCGTTCATCTGTCTCTCATCCTCCTGGATCCGAGTGCCGCATTTGATATCATTGGCCACAATATTCTTAGAAATCGCCTTAGTCAGTGGGTGGGCCTCTCTGGCAGGGTTTTAAATTGGTTTGAGTTCTACCTGGCAGGTAGAAAATTCTTTGTTAGTTGTGGTGATTATACACCAATGACACATGATATTCTATATGGTGGTCCACAAGGCCTGCTGCGCTTTTCGATATCTCCATGCTTCGTAGGGTCAGATTATCTAAAGGCATAACGCGAGCCACCACAGCGATGCTGACAACACACAACTGTACTTCTCAATAGCACCGGACGACCCAAACTCTCTTGATTCGCTGACACAATGTCTTAACTTGTGTTTGAGTGGATGAGTAGGAATTAAATAAAGAGAAAACAAATTTTAGTGATTGGCAAAAATGGATTTAAATGAGGGTATTAAAAGTCAAGACTAAGGCAAAGAATTTAGGGTTAACTATTGACTGACCTGAATTTTAAAATCACATATTAATCAGATTACTAGGACAGCATTTTTTTCATTTAAGAAATATAAGAAAAAGTTAGTCCTCTTATAACATTGCAAGATGCTGAGAAATTAGTTCATACTTTTGTTTTTAGTCGGCTACATTTCTAACACGCACTTTTATGAGGACCACCCTAAAAAAAAAAAAGGGGCAGAATGCAGCAGCCAGAAACTTAACTGGGAAAAGAAAATCCGAGTACATCTCTCCAGTTTTGACGTCACTACACTGGTTACCTGTGTCATTTAGAATTGGCATTAAAACCCTACTTGTGGTTTACAAAGCCTTTAGTCTTCAAATGAGTGTCTGCTTAGAATTCCAAGAGCTAAACTTAAAAGAAGTGGTGAGGCGGACGGCCGGCCTTCTGCTGTTATGCACCTCAAACCTGGAAGAGCCTGTCAATAGGAATTCGTCAGGCTGATACAGTAGAGCACTTTAAAAAAAACTGCTAAAAACAAAATGACTGTAACATGGCTCTCACGTAGCTTCATTTTAGTTCAATCTTGATGCTTTGTATATGCATGTAATTATCATTATTATTCCTGGTGGCTCTGTAATCCGTACTAACCCCTACTTTCTCTTCTGTTCTTTTTTCCAGTTTCTTAGTTCTTCCAGGACAACCCTGAATACCATGAGGACTGATTGAGATCACCGATTTTAGGTGGGCTGGGTGGTCTCGTTGCCTCAGAACCCCTGCAGATTAATTTTTTTTCTCCAGCGGTCTGCAGTTTTTATTTTTTTTTTTTCTGTCCCCATGGCCATCAGACCTTACTTTTATTTTATGTTAATTACTATTGCCTAATTTTAGTTTTATACTTTCTCTATTTTTTCCTCTTTCTTCATCCTGTAAAGCACCTTGAGCTTCATCATTTGTACGAAAATATGCTATAGAAATAAATGTTGTTGTTGTAAAATGAGACTAGAGAAGCAGTGGGTTTGCTAATTACTTTTGTATGTTTGGACTTTTTGTCTTTTCCAAGTTCATACTTTTGTACTATTTTTGTATATGCTGGCATCACACAATAACAGACTTTAGATGGGCCAAGAAGAACAGCACTAAACCTCAAAGCTGCTCTCCTTTCGGCCCAATCTTCTGTCAGCCGAGGAGTGCAGCGCCCAGGCAGCACGGCTGTGTAGATTTCAATTAATCAGCAAATGGAAAAGAAACAGAGAAGCCTGCTGCAGGTCTCATTAGCAAGACAGCATTGTCTCATTGGGAATAACCAAAGCCGCCTGCGTATCACAAGAGGTGAACAAATTCACGGCCGGCACATCAAGTAAAGAGCAGAGGCCTGAAAGACAGAGAAGAATGAGCAACGACGAGGAGGTGGCACGGGTGTCACAGCCCTTGACATTCAGAGCAGCACAGCATTATTCACAGCGTACACTCACACCGGCCTCAGGCAAGTGGCTCCACTGGGAGGACTTGTCATGGATTTGAGCCATGCAGAGGTGCAGGAATGGGAGACAGAGAGTCAACACTCATCTGGATGACCGAAGCTTTTCTAGGACTCCGTTTCCTTACTGAACATCATCCTAATGCATCCATCCAGGGTGCTATAAACAATCTGAGTAACTGTGCAGGTATAAATTGAAGCAGCTAGCCTGGCATGTATTGTCCACTACAGTTCACCCTATTCATCTATCCGAGTCACTGTTCATTGCCATCTTTCCTTCTTGTTCAAGCAGTCATCCACATTACTTTCCTCACCAGCAGAGGGCAACACGTTGACAAACCCTCCTCGATTTGCACAGCGGCCTTGTCAATACAATTTAAAGGATCAGGTGTAACGTAGGACGTGCATACAGTGCCTACAAGGTGCCACCCCTGACCTGCGCCACAAGTTTTTAATAGAGTTCTTTTGCTCTCTTGTGCCAATCCTAGCTGGAGATTGTAAACAACTGCCAGTGCAGCCCTGAAATTCACACACCCTGTGCAGCTCACACTTGAGCACATGTCAGTTTAAAAGAGGAGAGGACAATTAGCACTTTCACTTTAATTAGCTCATTAAAATATTACATAAGAGATACAAATGTGGACAAATGTGTTGGTACCCCTCCACGAAAAGAAGTACAACCCACAATTGTCTATGAAATGACTTGCAACTGATAGAAGTAATTGGTGCCAATCAATGTCTATTCTGCTTTCAGGTTTCGATTCAAAAGAATATTTCAAATAAGACAGATGAACAAAAATGGTGGGACCCTTAACCTCAAATTTTGTTGCACAACCTTTAGAGTTTACAATCACTGCACACAAGTGAACCCTGGAGCCCTCCATGCGACTTCTGCACCGGTCCACAGGTAGATCAGCCCACCTCTTCCTGTACAAACTACTCCAGTTGTCTCATCTTTGAAGGGGGTTCTCTCCAGGTGGCACGTTTTAGATCTTTCCAAAGGTGTTTTGTTTTTAACCGTTCCTGGTGCTATTCGCTATGTGTTTCGGCTCATCATCTTGTTGGCGGGTTCATGACCAGTGACTGAGACAGAGCTTTGACACTGGGCAGGATGTTGCTTGACCACTTGGTCCACGGTGACCCATAAGCCAACAGTGACATGATGCCTCAGAAGGAGTGGACAATGTCCGGTTTCATCTCAAAAGCGCCAGGAACTACAGGCAGCTCCATCAAGCAGAATCCAGGAACCAGCAAGTCCTGATGATCTTCACCCAACAGCCATGTGTGGCTCCAAGCTTCCCTGTTCACCATAAAAATTAGAGATGGTTTTTGCAGATCTTGTTGACCTTGGCAATCATACAGTTGTTCTGTCTATCCAGCCACCCGCTTTATCTCTTATCCTGTTCAAGGTCATAGGGTTTGAAATTTATTCTGGCAGTAGAGGAGACAGCATGGGGACCTCGCGCAGGTTTTCAAAATCCACAAAGGCATCAATAAAGTAGATCAACCAGATGTTTTACAACTTGACGATGAAGCCCATACTTGAGGTCATGCGTATGGGACGTGAATTTACAACTGAAGCCAGGGAAGCACTTTATGCAGAGAGTTGTGGGAATCTGGTTAAGAAGAATAAAACACTAAAGAAACCTTAACAACTTTTAAAAAAGTACCAGGATGACATACTGCGACAGCTTAGCTATGAGATAAGCAAACAAGCCTGGTGTTCTGAATGGTCTCCTCATTTGTCGTCGTTCTTATGCTACGTAATTTACAACAGGCATAGAAGCCACCTGGCAGTCGGGCACCACAGTGCATCCAATGCCATACATTAATGAAAAGAAAGTCACAAAGGTGCTGCCTGAGGACCTAGAGAGAACACATGGCAAGAACCCCTCTGAAGCTCAGTCTTGAGAAACAGGAATATCCATCACGCACATTACTTCCAGTAGTTTCGATTTCATCAGTCATGTATGACAGGTTTTAAACGCCATTTCGAGTGCACACAAAACATGAATGCACGCAGGTCTTGGCACACGCCCGAGTGCCTACCACTTTGA
This sequence comes from Polypterus senegalus, assembly GCF_016835505.1. Taxonomy (NCBI): domain Eukaryota; kingdom Metazoa; phylum Chordata; class Cladistia; order Polypteriformes; family Polypteridae; genus Polypterus; species Polypterus senegalus. The sequence continues at coordinate 5,053 of NW_024377189.1, read as the reverse complement.
GGCAAACCCAGCCAGCAGGTTAATGATTAAACCGGAGAGAACAGCAAGTTAGGCCTGTTTATTTTCACTCCATTCCTTCAAAAGGGATGTGCCAAATTCCAAAATGGGGAATGTCTGCCAGCCAGCCAGCCAGCCAATGAAAACTGGAACCTAAAGAACGTGCAGCCTCTTTAAAGGTTCCTCCTGTATCTGTTTTGCGTTGTCTATCCAAAAACACCAAAGTAACAAAAGGCCCAACATCTCTCATGTTATTTGCAGATACAGGAGACTAGAAGTCGTCTCTGGTACCAGGAGTCACCAAGAGAAAAGGGGAAACGTTGCAAATCTTTTATTGTCATTCTATCATCCATATCAGGTCAGGTTGGAGACCATGCACTGATACAGCGTGCTGCCGCATCACCACACGACAAAACAGCACAGGATCCTGGTTGGCAACTCCCCGGGCAGACATGCGGCCCAGTCTAAATGACCCTTGTGGCCCCGTTAGGGTAACAGAACACTCATCTTAAAGAAATCACATAAAGGGTTAATAAATGTGGGAAGCCAAATTAAGGTCAAGTGAACAACAAAATGTACACCGAAATATAAGATTTGGTTTAGGAAAAATACGGAGATGATCAATTAAATAAAGAATGTACCAGAAGAAAGGCTGACGTAATAATATATAAAATGTATTGAAGGATGACTATAAGCAACAAGAATGGACAACTGTTATATGCACAGAAATTTCAAGGGTGGTGGCGCATCTCAAAAGGTATAAGAACCACCAGAATATAACAGACTTTTATTTTATATACTATAAACCATTTGGGTGTAAACCAATGAACCAACCAGAGTAAAATGTACGCATTGATTAACATTCTATGTAAATTCACAGTTTATAAAATGACCCTCTATTCTTTGTTATTCTGACCAGGCGGTAACAGACTGCTCCCTCCAAGGCATTTTGCCGAGGAGTAATTGAAATATACAATGAACAGCTTTTCTCCTGTCTCGATTACTGACTTGTCCTGTTAGAGGAGGTTTCTTTCTTTAACAAGATGTTCAAATTTCGACCACACCCAAAAGTTACATGGGCGCCCCCCCTTGGCCTGGTCCAGCCAATCGGGTCCTCAACAATGAGGATCATCCTCGGGGAATTGCACCACATGGCCGTAGTGCCATAACCGACGCTAGATCACAATGCAGGTAATGTGCCTCATTCGGGACTCTGTGAGCAACCGCTCATTCAACAGCAAAGAAATTCAGTACTAGGGTCCCGGTAATTAAACCGTGCCCACGACCCCATAAAAAAGTACTCCATATGTATCCCCTTAAAGCCCTAAAGCTTTGTGATAAAAGGTATCACAGATAAACACATTAAGACAAAACTAAATATTTATACATAAAATAACTAGAGCTAAAAGAAATATTATTGCAGTATGCCCTGTAATTAGCAGTAAGTAAAAAGGTAGCAGCAGGCAGTTCAGTACACAAGATTACTGAAACAAAATGGAGAGCGTAGTCCCAGTCAGATTTAGTGAGGTTCTGTTCTTCCCAAACTCGGCCCTGGGGACCCCTGTGGCTTCAGGTTTTTGTTCCAAACTGGTTTCATAAAATCGGTGACAAACACCTGATAACACTCACCTCATTTAGATAGCTGGGTTTCTTTGTCCTCTTATTCTACATTCAGAAAAGCACAGCAGCAGGATTTTTACAGAAAATTTCTTTTTTGCTAGAGACTGAAATGCTCAACTCTCTTTTGTTGATTCCATTATATTTTGCCCTTTCTCTGTGTAGTTTTTCCCATTTGTTGTGTCTTATTAATGACAATTAAAAACGAGCAGAGCAGGCACCCAGGCAAACAGAATCAAAGGCTACAACTACTTTAGCGGCAGACCCACTAATTAGTAAATAATGGATTCATTAAACAATTAGAACACCAAGAAACGTAGGATTAAAATATTGTTAAAAAGAAAACACATTATTCCCATAGAACTGCTTTTTTTTTTTTTTCTAATTTCTATATTGCTAAAATACAGAACTTGGGACATAAACGACGGATCACTTAATTAGCCCCGCAGTCCAATTAAAAACAGAAGCTGCTGGGAACAGAAACTTGTAGTTACACTGGGACCCCAGGACTGAGTTTGGGAAGCACTGCATTAGTCTAATGGTACCCAACCTGGTAGTGCCAGCCTGTAAGCGGCACATTCTCCTGTCTGACAGGAGGGAGGCACACATTCCATGTGCAGGTATAGGTAATCAAACGTGACCATATGTATAGTACTGTATAATACGTCCCTTAAGTTGTAACAGCGTTACTTAAAATTCCTACATGTCCCAGCAGCCCCAGCATTATGATGGACAGCTTCGGAGGGTCTGCTTGGAAGAATGACTGAGTAGACAGGGCCTTGAAAAAGAAATCAAAGATGCCAGGGGAGAAATCAACACTATCCATCTGGTAGTAAATAAGCCTCATACCCAAAACTGGATTACAGTCTTCTGCCTGTACCGTCCTATGCCTGCCTGTCTGTGCAAGTTCAAACGATTGGATAAGTCTTCATCTCAGAAAGCACCATAGAATGAGATCATCATCAAAATCTGTGTATATATAATATTCACTAAGGCAAAACACCCATGGAAAGCACGCCGGAAGGGGCGTGGTTTCACTAAGCCGCCAACAAGACAGACACCTATGGCGCATGCAGGATGGAGCCACGGTCACCAACTCCAAGACCATTGGATTCGACGACAACTCACAGAGCCACATCCACCAACTCGGACGCGACGACACAGAAAAAACGGCGTCATTTATATTAGTCTGTCGTAGAGGCCTCATGTACCTCCGAGCCACATTGACTGTTCATTGAGGCGTGTTTCTCGAGGAGGTGAATTGCCATATGCAGCGTGTAAAACGGCTTGTGAGGGGTATGCCATGAGATCCTTAAAACAATCCTTTACAACGAAGGTTAAAACACAATGAAGTGAGCAGTCTTTAACAACCAACTTTTCAGTTACGACGCACGACGCGTGCACCATAGCAAACTGTTTTACATGCTACATACAGCAATTCGCATCCGCGACAAACATGCGTCTTCTTCACTCACGGACAATTATATGTTGCTCTCTCCAGAACTCCATCTTTTCATTCACTTTCTGTTGCATCCTCAAACCCTCCCTTTTTAGACAACTGTGTCTTTCCAGAAATGTTTAACCATCAATAAATAATTATGCGGCGTTTGTTATGCCACAGGTTCACTATTGTGTTGTATTTTGCTCTCTCCAGAGTTCCATCTTTTCATTCACTTACTGTTGTATTCTCACACCAACCAGTTTTAGACAACCATGTCTTTCCAGAAGTGTTTAGCATTCAATAAATAATTATGCATGACATTGAGCGTGTGTCTACCCGGCACAGAGAGGCGTGGGTAAGCCTTTGAACCCCATTCAGGCTGCAAACCGTGGAATTCCAACTAAGTGCGACTCATACGCTCTCACTGATTACGTCCCTACCCTTTGTGCACACCTCGCTACTACCGTGGTCGGGTGTCTTGGTGGATTATATATAGAAAGGCAGCCAAAAACCGCACAGAGCAATGAAACGTCTACGTGAGTCACAGGTGCATCTGGACTGTACAAAGACGACAACGACTCGAGTGACGAGTTGGAGGTGGCCACATCAGCAGACTAGCATGACGGAGGGAGCAGAATTGACGTCGTTCTCCTCTCCTCCCGTTCCACACTCGGCGCCCGAGCACCATCCAGGCCCATCCCTCCGTCTGGCAGGAGAGGCGCGATAGCGGTCCGCCAGTTTTCAGTCTCGGACGATTGCGTGTTGGTTCGTTCCGTGCATTGTTACAATGTTGCTTTTCTTGCTGATTTATTACATTACCGATTTTTCAAATGTTAAATTTTCTCCCTGTGCTTAAAAATCATTAAAAAACCGGCCTGATTATGCGGCGTATGGTACGCCGCGGGTTGGCTAGTAAATTCTTAATTTACAACAGATTTTCATTTCACACGTGTTTCTCAAGCATGACCAAACGGTCAGGGCCTTGCGGGATGGGGTGCAGATTAAGCTCAGGGGGTGGGGTTTAGAGCTCAGAAGGGAATGCGCACACACGGGTGGGGTTAGGATTTCAGACCCAACCACATAAGGTTACATGGGGGCGGCTCCATTCCATCCTGTTTGCTGCTGTGAGGAGATTAACTCAACCTTCCAAAGCAGGTTCTCCACCCGAAATGATTGGTTCCTAAAATGCTGCATAAGCTCCAAATTATTAAGTTATTATACTTTTTATCAGAGTACAATAGGAGAAAGAATTACTGTGAAAACCACAGATAACACAGTACAGGCGATTTAAATTAGTTGGAGGCTGCAGATAAAGCTGATGAGATAGTATACGCTCAAATGGCTCTAATAAGAGCAGATGAAGGTAAACGATTTCACTCCACAATGACGCTTTATTTGATGACAAGAGGAAGCCGATGGAGGTTTTATACTAGAATAAAGAAATAAGCCTTACAATTAATGTATATGAGATATCCTTAAACACATTAAATGAGGTAAAATACACAAAGACCTGCAAAGTAATGCAAAAGGACAAATTTCAATTCAATTCATCAATTATGATTATTATTATTAAAAAGAGTCAACCAATTCAAGGAGTGTAGACAACTTGCTGTGGTTTTAGTGGTAAATTAATGACCACTTTATTTGAACAAGATCGACCCAAGATCATAAAGCGCAATCAGTCCACTAAATGTACATTAGTTACAACAAAACACAGTTTCTCCATCTAATCCTGGCCTCAGCCACATTAATCTATATCTATCTATCTATCTATCTATCGTCAAATACCACTGACTCATCCACCACGAAATCTCCTGAACTAGGACGACTTGGGACTTGAAATATGGAATGTAGGTTACCCTTGGCCTAGAGGTGCTCGCTTAGAAACGGTTTTTAAAAATTGTGGTCCAAGCGCAAAAGTTCTTAGTTTTTGTTAGACCCGTTTGTGTGTCTGCTTTTCACGAGAGGACTACTTAACAGGATTTATATTTTTTTTTT
>NW_024377188.1:0-5898 GCF_016835505.1 Polypterus senegalus | reverse complement strand
AAAATGCTAGATGGATGAGATATATGTTAGAAAGTGTTAAAGCCTCACTGTATGAACATAGATGAAATAATGTATTCCACAAATTACTTTTTTTATCCCAAAAGCTATAGGGAAGAGGCAAAATATTTTGGTGATTAAATAATGAAATGGGATAAATTATAAGACCATAAAATACTAAAGCATTTGTGAAAAAAATAGCTTTTCCTGAGAATAATAACTTAAATCTTTATCTAATTTGTGTAATTGTGGTTCCAAGTGTTATCTTTTGATGTACAGATTCATGACAGTATAAACTAGTACTGGGGCTGTTCACTTTCTGACATTTCTTTGTTAGTCTCAGAATCTGAAACACAATCCAGATAGGGTCAGTGCTTTGGAGCCAGGAGAAAAGTTTCATGTTCACACACTTAACTTAATGTGATTTGCATATTATTGGCTTAGTTTTGTCTCGGAATTCAGTTTATGATATAACTGCTCATATTTTAGATAGTGCCTAACACATTATTAAATCTTTCTTTAAACCATAAAGATTCTTTGCACTATCAGTTCTGACACATTTTTGCAAAATGTGTCTTATCCTGGAGGAAATTATTTGCAGCATACATATCCTTGAAGGAGGTTTATTTAGACAGTTAGTATAGCTGCTTTCCATGGCATAATTGGGAGTGCTGACATCTTCATTAGTCAGGCCTGTTTGCTGCTCAGAGCTACTTTTGAGATTTTGTTTATTCAGTAAAAACACTGCTCTTTTTAAAAAGACGACACAGATCTATCTTTAAGTCGTTGAACTGTTGACCCCCTAGTCACGTGTCCTTCCCATCTAATTTATATTTTAGCATTGCTTGTATTTTTCAATGTATTCAAAAGATGTATCTGTGAAGCCATCGGTATGATGGGTGTTTATGTATATTTTATACTCGGATCCAATAATAAGAATACATTAAACCTTATGTATTATGTTTTTATTGTATTGATCTTTTTTTAGTCAACTGCCAAAAAAGCCATTAGTGTTTTAAAAAATTCCTTTCAGTTTTTTTGGAATAAACAGATGGAGCTGATCATGTGTTCCTAATGATGAGTATAATTCTTGTAAATTGTTTTCTATCTATCTATCTATCTATCTATCTATCTATCTATCTATCTATCTATCTATCTATCTATCTGATGACAGAGTGATTTTTCAAAAAAAAAATCACAATTGGTGACCTTTGAATGGTTTTGCTGTCTAAGACTATAGCCTGGCAAGTAGTTTTATGATTAGATGAGATAAACTTCATTAATCCCAAATGGAAAATCAGATGCATATAGCAACACACATATGAAAAACAAGGATACAGACTCACAGGACATATAATACAGCCAATCAATCAACCAATCAATCAATAAATGTATATACATAAGTGCAAAATCAGTCTCTTGTGAATTTTCAAAAAATATAAGATAACAAATAAAAGATATACAGAAATTCCTATTGAACTTAAACAATGAAAATTGTTGCTGTCTGAGTTTCAAGAATTATAATGCATTGCCACTTTTTACACTTGAATATAAAATGAGTTTAATTTAAAGTCAAGATCCCAAAAGAGCAACACATTTATTTTGACATAGTATATTACAGGTACACATGTACAAATGATTAGCATATGCTTGTAAGAAATTCACTGTATTTTGTACATATGTCAATACTGTAACTATGAACAAACAAAAAAATGAGCAAGTCTGTCAGTAAAAGTCTAACCACAGACATTTAAATTGCTTCCTCCTGTGATCTTTCTGAACTTCTCTGTTGCCAATGAATTCTTCTCCCCATTGTGCAGCTCTGGGCCTTTAGGTGACTGTAAGCGACTTGAATTATCTTACTTTAGCGTTTACATGATATGTGATGCACATGGTCTGCTATAGATCAGTGGTTAACCAGAAATACTTAGTTCAACTACAACTTCAGTTAAAATATATACTTAAAAGAAGACCTACTGGACTTCTCTGGTATTTCTTTCACCCTAAAAGTTGAACTTTTGTAGCTCTCTTTGCTATGTCATGGACATCTGGCCATGTCCCAGTGCAAGTCACCACTAAAACATGTTTCATTCTCTACAACAGTCCTCTTGTCCCTTCTAGTTCTCTGATGCAGTTTAATTAAATCCATCTCGACAACTTGTCCATACCTAATGCTATTCCTCTTAAATACTGAGTTTTCAATACAGCTTATTCTTCTCTTGTGCCCTATTTTCTCCACTTCTTTATGATGGGGTCTAGTGGGCCTTTGGATGATTTTTTCTTTCAGACACGGAAACATTTTCTTAGCACTGTTCGCTGTTCATTAAAATAATTATACTTTTCTGTTGTTCCAGTGTCTCAAGGATGTCATTTTTTTCTGTGGGACTTTCAAGAGACAAGTGTTTTTAACCCGAACTAGTTTCCACAATTGGACTTTTAAAAAATATTAGTTCAATCACAAGGTATCATAAATTACAGTATTATAAAACGATGTACCTGAAATCAGTACACTATCAATACAGATGTGCCTTTGTAGCAGCAATACATTTATTGACAAAGTATAAAATTTAAAGCACAGTGATGCTAACTGAAGGCCCATATCATTCCTGCAGTTGCTGCATTTTCATTACTCTTTGTCAGCAGAATCTCCTGTTGAGTTTGTCTTACTTGCACTTTATTTTTAGTTTTTTAATAATTTACAAAATGCAAGCAGTGTGTTATTTAATAAGGCTGGGGTACACTGGAGGGGAATACTTTTTGAAGCCTTAAGGCAGCCTCTGGTACTGTTTATTCAAATATGCACTTGTTATCACAGTATGTACTGTACCACGATGAAGCAAAAGTCTTCAAGTGCTAATCTCTTTGGCTTTAGCATTTCAGGTTATAAATTAACTTTATCTTTGGTTTTATTGGAATAACTAGAATAACTTTCAATGCTTTAGGTGTGGGACTGAATACCCATAAATAGTAAATAAAATATTAAACATTTTATTATTTTCAGACAGTGTTGAGTTAAAATATTAGCTTCAAAGCATATCGTTCTTTTTAATATTTTTGACTAATTCCCAAGTCAGTCATGTCCATCTTTAATTTCATAGGGCAAGCACAGTTCCACTGGTAAATTTTGATTTGATATTAGAACATTTTTTACCATTCAGTCCAGCAAAGCTCATTAATCCTATATGACTAATTTCTTCAATATTATATTGGCAGTGTGGTGTATTGGTTAAGACTTTGGACCTCAGGCCTTGAAGTTGTGGGTTCAGATCCTGCTACTGACACTGTGTGACTCTGAGCAAGATGATTGACATGCCTATTCTTCAATTGGAAAGCCAAAAGAAATGTAACCAATTGTATCATAAATGTAAGTTTCCTTGGATAAAGGTATCAGCCAAACAAGTACAATACAATACAGTTTATTTTTGTATAGCCCAAAATCACACAGGAAGTGCCACAATGGGCTTTAACAGGCCCTGCCTTTTGACAGCCCCCAGCCTTGACTCTCTGAGAAGACAGGGAAAAACTCCCAATAAAAACCTTGTAGGGAAAAATGGAAGAAACCTCGGGAAAGGCAGTTCAAAGAGAGACCCCTTTCCAGGTAGTTTGGGCGTGCAGTGGGTGTCAAAAGTAGGGGGTCAATACAATACAATACACAGAACAGAACAATTCCTTAATACAGCATAATAATAAAAATTTTAGAAGTACGGTTTAACAGTAACATAACCTCATCCATCTAGCTGCCTCCCCATTTGGCCATACCACGGCTGAAACGCTACCAGATGTTAGGGACCCTCTTTCCCATGATTCCTGTGATCCTCCATCAGGGATGACTTTACCATAGGCAGGCAAACAACTTGTATGGGCCGTGGCACCAATTGCCACATTTGTTATACCGAGAAAAGAAACAGAATAGGTGGTGAGGGTTAGTATTGAAATATAATTATCATGTTACTTATGTTTTAGTGCTAATGACTAACAACAGAGATGCAGTATGTACAGTTAATCAGCAGCTCTAGTCAGGATATGCTAAACTGAAGTAGTGAGTCTTCAGCCGATTTAAAGGCTGAGACTGAAGGGCATCTCTTATGGAAGCAGGAAGACCATTCCCACAGTTTAGGGGCCCTGTAACTAAAAGCTTGACCTCCCACTGTTATTTTATTAATCCTTGGAATCCTAAGCAGACCGGCATCTTGAGATCTTAATGTGCGCTCATGTTTGTAAGTCATGATAAGTTCAGACAAGTAAGCCGGACCTTGGCCATTTAATGCTGGATGGATGGATGTTAAAAGGAGGATTTTTGTATTGTATTGTATTGTATTTGTATTGTATTGTATTCTGTGTCTGCATTTACTTAAACTAACAGAGTGGATCCACTGTCACAATTCCTTTTTTAATTTTGAACTCTTCATCATGTAACCTCCTAATCTCCATTTTCTTATCCTCTCCTTCACTCTGTCCTCATACCTTGCATTCTCTTATATGTATACTAGCCATCCCCTATGGCTTCGCCTGCGTATTAGTGAAACAAGACAGTGAGGAGGGCCCTGCCCAGCTCTCTACTCCTGATGTCACTCTTCCCTGACCCCTTAACTCGCAGCCTCTGTCTCGGATTAGCGCAAATATATAGCTCCTGCAAGTGAAATATGATTTTAGCACAATGAGAGAAGTTGCAAAATCAACCGGAATGTTCAAGCAAATTATGGAAAAAAAAAAGATCTAAATCTGTTAAGTAGTTCTCTCGCTAAGCTAACTAAAAGGAGTTAAGTTTACACCCGCAGCCCAATGAGTCTCTCTTGGATTCACGCTCGTAAATTGGTACCACAAGCTAACTATGATACTTAACTTGCAATGAGAAAGTCACAAAATCAGCGGAATGTTCAAGCAAATTATAAATCCATTCAGTAGTTCTCTGCGTGCAAAGCTTGGACAGACATACAAACTTGGTCTAAAAACTATAAGAAATTTGACACTTGGACCATGAAATTTTTAAAACCGTTTCTTAGCTAGCACCAAGGGTAACCTACATTCCAAATTTCAAGTCCCAAGTCCTCATGGTTTTGGAGAGATTGATGAGTGAGTCAGTGGTATTTGGCTTTTATATATATAGATGACTGCTATGTAATCAAGTTTGGCTGAGCCCCATTTATGTTTTTCATTCTCCAAAAGGTGTCTATTGTAATCAAAATCATGATCATTTATAGGCTTAGAGTAACTTTTCAATATCCCTTCTACCACCTAATCTTCTAATCACTAAAGACACAGATAACTTATCTGTAAGTCATCATGCTAAAAAACAAACATTTTACAGCCAAGAGTGAGCTGCAGTCATTATCATGCGCTTGATAAGTGCCTTTACTGAACAAACCAAGCAAGTTTGCACGAAACATTTACAAATATAAAGATGCTTTCTCTCCAATTGTAATCTCAATTGAAGATCTACAAATTATTGTTTTATCACAAAGTTTACTCATTTTGAACTAACTCATTTACAGTTTTTCTCGATTGGTTTTGCTATTTCTTGACAGATGACATTCTCAAATAACATGGACAGATCTCAAACCACCTTGCAAATGTTCTACAACAGAATGGCATTTCTCATTGATTTCATCAAATTGCAAAATGCCAGTACATGTCTCAAGTGTCTCGAGTGCATCTTTTGCCAAATGGTTAAGTACAAGTAGCCTGCAGTTAGCACAATAAGCCCACATTTAGCACATTTTCCAAATAAATAGATCTTGCTGATCTAAACTGATTAGTTGATTCTCAGTCTAATGGTTGTTCTCTCCAAAACATGTCAGCATGATTTCATCTGTAAGTCATCATATGCATAAGTCTGTCCAATTGTCAAATTAGTCAAGAACATAATACCATGAGACACCTATATATGAATTTCTTAGAATT
>NW_024377187.1:0-15843 GCF_016835505.1 Polypterus senegalus | reverse complement strand
GTTGTCCTTAAAGAGGTTGTGCCCCCTAGGTGCTAGAAGATCCCAGACCAGAGGTGAAAGGTGGTCACATCACAAGATATAAGGTAAAGGTCCACACTGTCTGGGGCATCAACCCAGAATTAGAAGTAAACCATTTCAGATCCTTGGAAGGTGGACGGTGTCTCTGATGATTCTCCAATAACCCTTCTACCTGTCCTGTCCCTTCTCATCTCCTTTAGGCCATCTCCTCACTCATTCCTGCAATTACACACATTATTAATTCCTCATTCAGCTCAGGAACATTTCCTACCATCTTCAAACACACTCTGATAACCCTCTTCTCAAACAAATCAAGACTCGATCGATCCCAAGTCAACAATTACAGGCATGTCTCTCACCCTTCCTTTCTTTCCAAAACACTTGAATGTGTTGTTTCTAACCAGGTCTCTTCCTTCCTTGTACTGAATGGATTGCTTGAGATCAACCAGTCTTGTTTCAAAAAGAACTATTCAACTGAGATGGCTCTACCGGTTGTGGTTAACCAGTTAAAATTTGCTATAGCTACGAAAATGTCATCTGTCCTTATCCTTCTAGAATTTGACATAATTAGGATTTGACATTCAGCCATGACATCCTTCTTGCCAAAATGTCTGACCTGGCATCACTGAACTGCTCTTAGATAGTTTGAGTCCTACATCTTGGGCAGATCCTGCAGTGTGTTCTGGCAAGGAGAGTTGTTAATGGTGGAAATTGATCAGACTTCAATAGGGGTGCCCCAAGGATCGTGCTGGGTCCTCTACTTTTATCTCTGTACACCATCTAGCTGGGCTCCATCATACAATCCTATGGATTCTCTTATTAGTGCTATGCTGATGATACACAGCTGTACCTGTCGTTCCATCCTGAGTCTCTGCATGTCTTACTTATATCTCAACCTGGATGAAAGACCACCATCCACAGCTCAACCTGGCAAAGAGCAAGCTTTTGTGATCCTGGCCAGCCAGTCTGTTCAACTCCCCATATCTGTACAGCTTCGCCATTGTCATTAACATTTGCCAAGTCAGTACGCAACCTTAGGGTGGTGATTGATGAGAAGCTATATTTTCTGACCACATTTCTACTGTTTCGTTCATTCAGATTCACACTGTACAACATCTGCAAGATCAGACTTTATCTGATGAAATATGAAGCACAATGTCTAGTTCAGGCTTTGGTCTTGTCGCATATGGACTACTGAAACTCATTTCTGGCAGGAATACCCATATGTGCTATCAAGCTGCTGTAGATGGTCTAGAATGCAGCAGCCTGCCTTTAATTTAACCAGTTATGACGGGAACATGTCACTTCTCTCTTCAGATCACTTAATTGGATCCTTGTAGCAGCACACATTAAGTTCAAATCAATGATGCTTGCCTACAGAGTAGTCAATGGTCAGCTCCTAGTATATGCAGACACTGGTGAGGTACTATGCTCCTTGTCGCACACTCAGGTCTGCCAGTGAACAGCATAGCGTCTGCTGATGCTGCCTCTGCGTGATTTCAAGTCTCAATCCAGAATCTTTTCCTGTGTAGTTCCTAGTTGGTGAGCTACCCCCCTCCATCTGAGCTGCTGACTCCTCAATGTATTTAACAAGAAATTGAAAACCCACCTGTACTGTGAATATCTGTCTAATTGATTGAAAAAAAAAATTATGATCCTTCAAATTGTTGGGTGATTTGTTGTTACATCAAGTTTAATTGTTTTATCAATTACACTGGTCACAAGCATTTTGTTACTGGGAGTCTTTCACCTTTAATTTAACATGTTTCACTTGCTGACTCTAAATCTGAAAACCGTTCATCCAGCACGTCCCCGTGTTTTAGTTATGATGTTCCAGGTCTTGGACAGTAAAAGCGGATGACCATTTTGATAAATACCGGTAATTCCACTAGGGATGCCATTGAGATAAAAAAAGTCGCCACATGTTACTAACAGCTGTGAGTTGTTTACCTTGTCATTATTAATTTTATTTAAAAATTATTAATTTTCAATTAGCAGAAAAAATATTTGTTACTGATTACCAGATCTTATATGACTCTTAAAGCATAATGACACAACACAGACATGAAGGTACAGTAGGTAGTGGTTTTACTGTTAAACATAATATTGCATTTCAGAACATTTTGTTCATTAGATTCACCATTACTTTGAAAATTTTGTCAAGGCGATGAAAGAAACGGCGATGCTTTTCAGCATTTAAAAATAAGTTTGGACTTGAGAAAAATGAAGCCAAAACTAAGGAAGGTGTTTTGTTGTTCCTGAAATCCATGAACTGATGCTTGACGATGAGTTCAACAGGAAACTGAAGTCCACTGAATCAGCAGCAATGGGAAGCATTTGTGCAGGTTGCCTAGAATTTTCTTGGCAGTCACAGAGCAGAGAATAATGCTGAGATTGTGGAGAACCTGCTCAAAGCCTATCAACTTACGGGAGCCAGAATGTCACTGAAGATGCATTTTTTACATTCTCATCTCAACTTTTTTCCTCCAAATCTGGGCGATGTCAGTGATTAGTATAGGGAAAGATTTCATCAAGATATAAGGGTGATGGAAAACTGATACTGCCCCCAAGCATGATATGACTACTATTGGTTCTGCAAAGAAAACGGATGTGCAGCCCAAGAACAAAAGAGTGGCTAACTTTTTGGGGATGCTGACCTCATTTTTATATTAAGTAAATTGACATAAATAAGTTTAACGGTCTTGGTTTGTCTTCTGGTTTGTTTTCGAATAAAACACAAAAAAATTTTTGGTGGGATAGTCCAAACTCCAGATATCATGTTGATATACGGGTGACACAAAAAAAATGGGAACTTTTAAAAAAACCCAAAAAAAAAAGAAATCCAAAAAAAAAATTTTATTGACACAATTAAACAACAATTGCCTTTTAAAGACAGTAACCCAAATTATCAATGTCGAAAATTCGCCTGAGATGGTGTCCTCCTGTTTTGCTTCTTCCAATTGCTGTTGAGGTTCCCCCAGATTTGCAAATCTCAGCTGGGATATCCCTTTTTCTTTGAATTCTTTGTTTAAACCTTCAGTGCCCTTTGGCCGAGGTAGACCCGACTTAAAGCCCCACAAGAAAAATCACAAAAGAAAAACCGTGATCTTGGGGGCGGGGGAATTACAATCTTGAGATAAAGGTTCCGCAATTCTCCAAGCTGCCATTGTTTCCTTGCAATTGATTACTAAATTACTAAATGGTGAGATTGTTTACAGCTAAAGGGTCCCTTTTCGATCCAACTGTACATGGCGCACATCATTTAAAAAGTTCCCGTTTTCTGTGTCCCCTGTATTATACTGATATTAAAAAGTGTCAAAACTTCAATGATGTATTTAAAAAAACCTCACAGTCAGGGCCTATTTTTTTCATCTTTATTCTGTACTCCTTCCCCTTTCTCCTCCACTGTTCACATGCTTGTTCCCCCAAACATCCTCATGCTCTTTTGAGATGAGAATAAAAGTGTTCTACTGTTCCTTTCTCACCCGACAGGAAAATTGGGAGAATAAACATCCTTTTTAAAAAGGTTCTAAAATCACTGCCTTTGTGAAAACCCTTGTTTTTTTCCTGTTACTTGGTTTTGTTCTTAATTTTATCACTGTAGTTTTGTAGACTTAGCATTTTGGGTTTGTTGGTTTACTTTAGACCAAAGCCCTCTGAGATCTGAGGAGGGGGCATGCTGGGGGGAGAGAAGTGCTGGCTGGAAGATCACGGTTCTCGGCAGCGGGCAGATGGCAGCTCTTTTAAACATTCTAAACAATTAAGACACATTTATGCCAAATTTATTTACTGAAAACCCAATTTAAACCCCGTAAGTATAATCATCAACCTGAGGTAAGTGAAAAAAATTTGGGAAAGTTTAAAAATTATATTGATCAATTTTTTTGAGTCTGTTGTCTTTTAAGAAAGCAGCAGTATCACGGAAACACCTGCTACCAAGAGAAGCCTCTCAAGATTCCCGAGGCATCTATCTCCCCAAAGGAATATTAGAATTATTAGATTCTATAGATAAAAGGCTTTTGGGATTTGAGGGACACCCACCTGCTCGAAATTCTAAACCAGGAGTTCCAGAACTCCGCAATCTCTGAATTCAGCCGGGATCAGGTGGAGACTTGCTGAAAAAACCGGGCTCGGCGGGAGACTGTGTTTTCCTGACAGAGGGATTGACACGATCTCCCAGGACAAAAAGCCCCGAAGGGACATTTTTGGGGACTTCGGCCCCAGCATGAGGAAATCGGGTGTTCGTAACCTGCCGGAGCAGAGGGGAGGAAAACCCGGGAGGATTGCAACAAACAATCGATTTTCTCCAGACCATGAAGATACCCAAGAAACGTAAAAACATCCCCTTTTCACCGGAACGCCATGGAGCAAAGAGAGCAGACAGCAGAAGCCCTGCCCATCGGGTAAATTTGAGCATTTTAAACAGAAGGATTTTGTTAAGAGCCAGGGAGAGCTCAAAGGAAAATTTTAAAAGGGAATGACAATTTTCCCTAAAGAAATTTTGATCGCCGAGAGTTCTGTTCCCTAACGAAAAATTCATCCAAGAAGGGACCCGGGCTGTCATTTCTGTGGACAAGCTCTACATCAACAACAGGCTGTACAAGGACGCAGGAGTGACAGACTGGCTTTATTAGCCCAACATCAGGTCACAATTTTATTATTCTTATCGGATTCACTGGGTATGAGCATTAGATATAAAAAAAAAAAAGGTTGCTATATCTGTGTTTAGATGATGGGATCACCTGTTCTCACACCACCCCACACCTCTAACACCTTTTCTTTTACTTTTTTCTTTCTTAACCTTTTATCCTTTTCCTTTCCTTCTTTACCTGCTTCTGGGAACTTTTCATCCGCATGACACAATCACAATAACTTTCCTACACTGGGCCAGCCCCTCACAATGCCGCATACAAACACTAGATTATAATTATTACATTTTATCATACAACCACAAACACTTTTGGTTCTGTCTGATTATTAGTATTATTATTATTATTATTGTCTGATTATTATCAGCACTATTATTATTATTAGTATTTTTATTTTTTATTATTATCATTAGCACTATTATTATCAGCATTATTATTATTATTTATTTTCAGCATTAAATTTTTATTATTATCATCAGCATTAATAATATTATTATTAATTAGCATTATTATATATATTTTTTATTTACTAATTTATTGTTTATTTTTATTTATATATATATATATAAGTTTTATATTTTTTATTTTTTTTTTTCTTTTTTTTTCAGATTAAATTATACATTTATTTCCAACTAACTCACATGAAGGCACCATACATTAGCAATCACACACACAAATTGGGTAATGTTTGTCAGTTGGAATGTTCATGGAACTGACTCAGAGAGAAAGATTAAAAGATTTTTGATCAGCTTAAAGAATGAGGCAGATGTTGTCTTATTACAAAAACTCATGGTCTGCCAAGTTCAGATGAATTTAAAAACATCTGATTTTCCCCAGACTGTTCTCTGCGCCTATAACTCTAGACAAAGAGGTGTATATTTTAATAAAAAAATACAAATTTAAAAAGTTTGACAAATCTCAGATCCAGATGGTAGATTTATAATACTAAAACTATCTATACAAAATCAAAGCTTATGTATTGTTAGCATAACTGTCCAAAACATAGATGACCCCATTTTTTCATAATTTTTTTCTGTATTTAACATTTGGGACGTCCCTTATATTTGGGGAGATTTTAATTTTTTGGATGGATATTCTTCAAACAGGCTCAGTAAGCTGGGACTCAAATTGGCATTCCACTAATATAGTCAAACAGTATATGAGTGATTATGGGCTTTGTGATGCAGGGGATCTTTTACCCCAGGAGGTATACTTTTTCTCAATTTCATCACCCCACCCGTTTGGATTTTTTCTATCAGCAGCTCTTTTGGGGCCCTTTCAGACACTGAGATACACCCTATAGTTGTCACATCATGCTCCTTTTCCTTAATCTTTAAAAAAGAAAACAACCCCATCAGGTAAAAACTGGGGGTTTTCGTCACTGCTTAAAGATAAAGGGTTTTTGGGGAAATATTATAAAAAGAGGGGCTTTATATTTAGAACACAATGCCCTTTCCCCAACATCACATCGGGTCTCGGGAGGGGGGGAAAGCGGATGAGAGGTAAAAAATTTTCTCATACATAAAAAAAAAATAGTAAACAAACGTTTTCAGGAATTAGAAGAAATCATTAAGTCTCTAGAGGCATCCCAGAAAAAAATTACAAAACAAATTGGGAAAAGTAAACTAGAACAAAAGGGAATTATTAAAAAAACACAATTTTAGACAAAGACTACAAAGAAAACTTTAAACCCGGTAATAAATCGGGAATTTTTTAGCCAACCAGTTAAAAATAAACAAAGAAAAACTGCCATATCTGCTGTTAAAGACTCAACTGGGAATATAGTATATGCCCCCAAAAGAATAAAAACACTTTCAGAGATTTTTACAAAACCTTGTATCCCCACAGATTAACCCATCAGATAATGAGATCAATGGTTTTAGAGGGGATAATATTTCCTAAATTATCAGATACCCAAAGCACAGTCCTGGCTCGCCATTCATCAGATGAGCTTCAGGGCTTTTAACCCATGCCAAATAAAGGCTGGGGTCCAGATGGGTTTCCAGCGGGTTCACAAAGAATTCTGGGCATTCGGGCCCAACATTCTTTAGAATGATGAGTGAAATAGAAAAAAAGGTAGACTCCCCAAAACAAAATTCAGCCAACATTAGCCCCCTGTTAAAACCAGGCAAAGATCCATATTTCCTACCAATCCCAAATTTTCTCTTATTAATGTTGACCGAAAATAATTTGTAAACCCCCTTGCAAAAGATTAGAAAAAACCCCCTTTCATAAACATCCAGACCAAACTGGTTTGATTAAGGAACATTCATCCACAAATTAAGAGATTACTCAATTTTAAAGATTTTTTCTTATAGCGAAACAGGGAAAACCCAGTATATTTCTCTCAGAGAAAAGGTTTTGATAGATTAACTAAGTTTTTATTTGCAATTTTACATAAATTTTTTTGGAAACTTCTTCATAAACGGGTTTAAAAAAATTTTATACATTCACCAACGATGCCAGGAAAAATGACAAACATCAGATAGTTTTGTCTTCAGAGGGGAAAGGGGGGATCCCCCTCTCTCCCCCGCTTTTGCTATCTTTATTGAACCACTAGCAGCAGCAATCAGGAAAACCACAGTTAAAAAAGGAAAAAAAGTGTAAGAACATAGAACATAAAATCAGTTTTTATGCAGATGACGGTTACTTTATCTTCAAATTCTCAA
Organism: Polypterus senegalus; assembly: GCF_016835505.1. Lineage (NCBI taxonomy): Eukaryota > Metazoa > Chordata > Cladistia > Polypteriformes > Polypteridae > Polypterus > Polypterus senegalus. Next base: position 8,507 of record NW_024377187.1, on the reverse strand, counting down.
TCCTCCCCAGGAATTCAATAAATTTTTTCAAGAGTTTCGTTACAATAAACTTTTAAAACCCCAATTCTTCCAATTAATTTTTTTTTGTCAATTCCTTAATAAAAATTGGAATCGGGGAATATTACATACCGGGCATTCATGTGTCTCCCAGGCTGGCAAATCAAATAAACTAAACTACACCCCCACTATTAAAGAAAGTGGAAGATGATTTTCTGATGGAAATCCTTACTTGGGGGGAGGGTTGTCACAAAAAATGATGGTTTTAAAAAATCAATTACTTATTTTCTATGATCCCAAACAAGCCATCATCTGATTGGTTTAGATCCCTGACCCCCCATCACAAAATTCCTTTGGGATAAACCCCCAATTAGCTTAAAACACTACAGAAGACCAAAGATAGAGGGGGGTTTGGGATCTCCCAACTTCTATCATTATTTCTTAACCAACAGGCCCCAAATATACCAAGATGGTTACAAATAACCCGCTGGATGAGTCCTGGTTAGATTAGAACAGACACTTTGCTACAAAGAGCTTTTGGACCTACCGTTATTAGCTCAAAAATAAAAAGCTAAAGCTTTAAAAGATTAATACAGCCTCACCGACAGCATGGGGGGGAATATCTAAAATGACGGATTTCATAATTTCCCAGCAGCGCACCCATCTGAATAATCCTGACATATTGAAAAACAAAAAAATGATGAACCCCCCATACGGGAAAAGAAAAGGGAATTCTATACATGGAACAAAAGTTAGGGATTGATTTCATTCCATTTAACAGAATAGTCCCCCAAATTTGGGATAGACAAGAATAGTTTTTTAGAATATTCCAAATTAAATCAGTGTTAAAGAAAATGTAACAAAGTAGAATTAAAAAACCCTAAAGGGGTATTAGATTTTGTAATCTCAAACCCCCCAAATTACTGTCAAATATTAAAACTTTAAAAATAGATATAAAAACAATTCCTTTTAGGCAAATGGGAGGAGGATCTATTATTGCTTTTTATCAGACTTTCTGGTCCCAAACCTGTTTAAAAAATTTAAAATGATCAGAAAACCCCCAAATTTACAACTAATTAATACAAAATTTAAAAGAGTACATATACAGGTCATCGGATGTTCAGGAGGGGTTTGTGCTTGAACCTACCAGCGACAAACATTTGACAGTTTTCCCCCTTGGTCATTCCCCTTTGGGGTTTTGGTATAAGTTTGGAGTCAAATTTGAAAATTCCCAATTCTTTTGTTTTGGGGAACCCCAGGGGGTAGGGAACCCTTTTTTTTCCGGGTTCTCCCGCCTTGCCGTTCTTCCCTCGGGGTTCTTTGTTGTTAGCCTTTTTTGGCTATTTTGGCGCCTCGCCCCACCCAATTTGCCCGGGTTTCTGGTGTGGGGGCCTTTTTGGCCTAGGATGCGGGGGGGGGGGGCCGGGCCCCGGGGGGAATTTTGGGGGGACCCATTGGGCCTTTTTTTGGGGGCCCTTGGGGGGGTTGGGGGGTCCTTGGCCCATTTGGGGGGCGGGGGGGGGCCAAGGGGCCCCTGGGAAGGGGGGGGGGGCCCCGAACGTGGGGGGGGGGCGTTCCACCATGGGGAGGGGGGTGTCCGGGGTGGGGGGGACCACTTCCTGGGTGTCTTTGTCTTCTTAATTTGAATGTTGGAAATTGGGATGGGGGTAAAATTCTGTGGGGTGGTGGGTTGGTGGGCCCCAGACTTGGGGGGGGCCCGTGATGCTGCTGCTTGGGCCATGGTAGATAGGCTGGGGCCTCCTCCCCGGGGGATTTGGAAAGGAGGGGCCATTCCCCCGGGAGCCCCCCTGAGGGCTCAGGCCCCCCAGCCGTTTCCCCCTCTCAGACATTTTCCCTGCTCCTTCCCTCATCACACAAACATGCACAAAGGGGCCCGGGGTGTGGGTGTCAGGGTCGGAGGGGTCCGTTTCCAGTCCGAATCACCCCAATTTTATTTTCACATTAAAACTTCCCAAAAAAAAAAAAATTCCCCCACAAATGCACACTTAGGGGGCCCTTTGGGGGGGCACTCAACGGGATCCGGGGGGAAATTTTACCCCAATTTGGTGTCCACTTCCAATTTTTAAAATCACCTAGTCACGGGAGTTTTGGGGGGGGGGCTTTTTGGCATCACTGGTGAACATGGTGGGATCCCCGCCACCCCCCCACAAAATCAACACACACCAACACTACATTAGAGCAGGCGGAGGGAGACGAGGTCTTCACCTCTGTTCCGTTGCGCCCGGGGGGGAGGCAGGGGGTGGAGCTGGCCGCCCGCCTGTGGTCTGGAGTGGTGGGTTGTTTTCTCTAGTTGGGTGGGGGGGCCTGCCCCTTTTCCCCCGGGACGGGCAACTCTGCGCCCGGGGAAAGGCTGCCCGGAGCGCCGGGCCAGGTTAGGGGGTTTTGGGGGGGGTGAATGGGTGTCTGGGAATCCTTGTAAGTCTTGGGTTTATTTTATGTGAGAGCATGAGGGGGGGAGTGTATGACTGTGTTTGTGTGTGACTGTATATGTCAGGTGGGGGTTTTGACCTCCCCCCCCTGGGGCATCTGGCAATACTACAACATCTTTGCCTACCTCCCCGCCTTTAAACATCTGTCTGGGGCGCTCCCGGGGGCTGCCTGGTGGGATCTGGTTCCCGGGCTCTGTTGGGGGGGTGGGTTTTCCCTTTTTGGGCCCGGCTGCTGGGTTCGGCCCGGGCCATCGGGGGGGCGGGTGCAGGCGGGGCCCGAGGGCTTGCTGATATTCCCGACTCTGCCCGGGCCCGGTTTTGCCCCGGGTGATCCCTCGCCTCAGTGGGGGGTTTGGGGGTTTCTGTTTACCCTCTGGGTCTCCGCCTGGGGTGACCCTGATTCTGGGCTTGGAACCCTCCATCTTCCCGACGTTTTGGGGGCGGTCTGGCCCTTCCCCCACTATTGGGTGCTCCATAGAAACCTTAATTTTAAAAAAGGGGCGAAAAGGGGCTCACATGGTGTTTCATAAGTATGACTTGACATCTTCAGCACATGATCTAAGGTTGGGTGGCCCCAAATGCCCAGTAATAATTACTGATGATTGTCCAAACATTTTTTTCTTTTTTATATCTTCATGTAGGTACAAAGTTTTTGTCTTGTGGTTTTTTTTTTTCCCCTCTTTTTGCAGGTCTAGGGATTCTGGTTCATTTTTGTTTATTCATGAAACCCCCCCTTTTTCCTCCATCTCCTCCTTTTCTTCTTTTTTCTTTCCTTTTGTCTCCGGTCCGGGGTTGAATCTTAAAAAAATCTAAAAAAATTTTTAAAAAAGTTTTGGATCAGGCTGCGTCAGCAGAAGCTTAACCCCACCTGAAGAAAAAATGTAAACAATCGCCAGATTCAGACATCAATTCTGATTGCTTCAAGAACAGGACACGAAAAAAAAAATAGCCATCTGAGTTAGTTTTTTTTGGTGTTTTATTAACCTTTTTTTTTTTCTACATTTCTGGGGTTAAAAATCTTATACAGCATCCCATAATTATAGGGCTTCAGCCTTATCTGCCCAGAGTGAGAAGAAAGAAAGGAAGAAAATAGGAATAAAAAAATGAAAGAAAATTGTGCAGGGAAATCAAATTAAAAGAAACTACCCAAAATAAAAAGTAACCAGAAATAAAAATTTGGGAAAAAAGTGCCCGAAGTGGTTTTTACTTTGGGAAAAATGCACATGAGAATAGGATATTCCCTCTAAATGTTTGAAGGGGTAAAATAAAAGTCACCCCAGTCACATAACCAAAATGCCATAGTGAAAAAAGAAATTGGCCACAGCTGTCAAAAAAATACAAAAAATTATTACTATTTTAATATGAAAAAATGGTGTCTTAAGCATTGCAAAAAAAGGTAACAAATAATTTAAAAAACTTTATTTAAATGAAAAAAATAATTACGAATATGAATCAGGCGCAAAAACTAAGATTTACAACAAATCATTGCTGTGCACTCACATGCATTTTCTGGTGCTGGTATTGTGACAGGTGACATTCAGATAAATGTTCCCGTCAGGAAGGGAGCTATCAAAACCTTTTTTTGTGAAAAGAAATGATGTCATTGGGGATTGTGGTTCTTCACTGAATTTTTGGTTATGCCAGGGGGGCTTCGGGGAGTAGTTTTGTATCTGGTTGTTTCATTGTGTTGCTCTTATTTTTCTTTTTGGTTGTAAGTTATTGTAGGCAGTGGTCTAATTTAAGCTGTTGCAGGGCTGGTAAGGGAAGAAATTCTGGCAGACTCTTTCAATTGGCTAAGAATTAGATTCTGGTTTTGAAACATGCTAGAGTGTAACACCACAAACTAGTTTTAATTTTCTCAGTATTTTTAAAAAAGAGCGTTTTTTTTCTCTTTTTTTCCCAAAACAATAATACTATCTCTGTATAGTGTGCCCTGTGCTAAAGTATGAGGTGTAATGGTTGCATCTGTCCAGGGCTTTGATGTTCTGTCTATTTAAGCACAATATTCTTATCTATGGACAATTAGGTTTTCTCAATATACTGGGTCCTGACTTCTGCTTCTGATATAACAAAAGATATTTATTCAGATCTCCCCGGTCTGTGCTGTTTTGTACTGCTGCCATGGAGTTTTGTTTGTGACCAGCATTTAAGGCCATTCTGAGTTTGTCATTTGTCAAGGTGCATGTAGAGAGAAGGCTACAGACCTGATGTCATCTTATAAAGGTGTTATTTAAGAGTTTCATCTACTGCTGTCAAGGGGGGTTCAGATAGCTGAGTCTTATAATGAAGTGCAAGTGGACAAGGGGAGCTAATTATCAGACCTAGAAAGGTTGCTTTTTGTATGCTAACCAGGTTTTCTGTTTAAGGCAAATCTACACCGTCTGTTAAGTGCTATGGCTTTTCTAAAAAGTTGTTATTGTAGTCTCATTGAACTGAAATTCATGCTCTGATGTTGACGGCAAATTACTTGCGTAAAGGAGGCATATGACCTTGTTGTCATTTAGTATCAACCCGGGATGGAGCCTGCAGATGGGTCCGAAGGCTGACATCCAGACAATTGCTTCCTTGGTTCTCTCATACCTGGAAAACATTACTTGTAGGGGTGGCATAAATGATGAGAACAGAAATATATGATGTGTAGACGTTCAGATGACAGAGAGTCTGAGGGACTTACCCGGGGAGATGCAAACCTGCCTTGTCTTTTACTTTAAATCCTTCTTCGGGATGACTTATCGAAATGACACAATCGTGCCTCCTGACAAAGTGATGGAGCTGTTATGTTCTAGTAGTTGTATTGATTTTTTATTTTTCTCCTCCTCTCTATAAAATAAATTTCTGTGCCTTGTTGAAGGCCTTTGTGCTTCTCATAATCTGTCATTCACTATGCCATCTATTATTTAACAGTTCTTTGGGAAATGTATACAAAGCTCATAACTGTAAAAGATTCAACAATAAAACTTGCAGGAATTAGCCCTTTTTTGGTTTTTCTTTCCATTTGCAATGAATCTTCCCCTTATGACAACAATTATGACCAAACATAATATTTAATTGGCTGGACAAGGTAATTAAAACAGGTAGGAACATTAAGACACATGATCATACGGGTGGGAAAGCTTTTTCCTACAGAAAAGTCACTGGGAGATCTTCAAGATCTACTGTGGTTCTCCTTGATTCCCAAATTTTACTTCAAAGTGTACTGCTCAAGCCTCTTGGGGTTTTTTTTTCAGGCTACATGACCTTTCTGTAAAATAAATTTTATTTAAAACTAGCTAATTTGCCTGGCTTTACTGAAATTTTGTAAGACAATAGACCTCAGCTATAGTGCCTCAGTTAATCAGGATATCAGAATACATGTAAGTTTTCATACATAATTTGCAGTTTTCTTTTCCAAGGGCTAACATTTTGCAGGCACTGTGGTGTATTGGTTGGTTTTAGATCTAGGTTTTAAACCCCGATACTGTGGTTCAAATCCTTCTACTGACCTGTGTAACAGTAAGATTCAATTAACTCTTTTGGTCCCATGGAAAAAAATGAAATGCTTAGTTGCATCTCAATCTGTAAGTCGCCTTTGATAAAGACATAAGTCAAATAATAAATAACTATTACATCACTTGAGCTGTTATAACACAATTTTCAGAGTAAGACATTCCTATACTACTTCTGCTTTTCCAGTGACTGGTTTTTTTGATGGTCATTTTAAAACACAGTTTTTCAGAACAAAAGTATTCTTTTGTTTGGGAAAGGGTAATCCATAGGCTTAATTTAAATCTGAGTGTATATTATTAGCATTATAAGATAATTGTGATTTTCATTTTTTGCATCGCTTACTGCAGTGTTTCTTTTTATGTTTTCATCATTTGCATGTAGTCCCATTAAAGTCTTAAGATGTGAATGTTATGCTTGAAGTGTAGATACATAAGAGTCAAGAGTGGCATTTGGGAGTGGCAAGTGGGCAACCACTGCTTTTCAGGTCCGCTGTCATGTTCGTAGATTTGTCAAGTTATATTCTCCAGTTATATTTTCACAAAGTCTGTGTTATCTTCTATTATAAAAAAATCTTGGGAAAGGGTTTGGAAGGAGATGAGACGGATTTTCTCACAGAGACACTATCTAGTCCCGCAAGATTAGTTCTTTCTGGCAAGAGATTTAACCACTCCTAGGGCTGGAAATAAACCAAAGAGTAGATGACACAGTACAACGTCAGAAGAATTCAAAACGCTGGCAGGTACACTGCAGAGTGGGTTAGAGATAATGGAAGTACAAAAATTCTAAAGTCTCAAAAAAAGTATAGTAAAGATCACATTAGCACTTTGAGCTACTGTTTGTATGAAAATGTGCTATATAAATAAATGTTGTTGTTGTTATTAGTGCAAACAAAAGGAAATTATTGCTCTGTGAAATAACGGAACACCGAAAGAGATTGAATATATTGTTCGATTTAATCTTAAGTCAGAGACTTAAATTCTGTCTGACTTCTAAAATTTTTATTTTTATGCTGTATTGAGGATTTGTTCTGTTCTGTGTATTGTATTGTATTGACCCCCTTCTTTTGACACTGTTATACTACATTTTTCTTTAATATTAATGTCACTGTCTCTGTGCTCACTGGTATGGATTTATTCACATGTGCATGCTAAGTTTGGCACACAAAGGCTGAGCAGTTAGAATTGCAAACCAAGCATAGACTAGATAGCCAAAGACAACTGGAGGATTGTATAGTCAGCCTAAACAAAGAATAGTGTATTTCTGTCCTCTGTCAGCACAAAATCTTTTCCTTGTTGGGAGAAAGAGAACCAGCATTTAAGCACTATGATATTTCTGTATTTTGTGGAGGAGGAGTTCATCCCTTTCCTGCCCTTGTTTGCAGACAGAGAGGACTAGCGTTGAAGAAGAACAGTATAAAGGCTTGGACAACAGCCAGACCCTTTGAGGCAAGAGTCGCAAAGTTCAGAAAACCTCCCAGGTGGGGACAAAAATGGCAGACTGTGTTGATCCAGATTCCCACCTGGATAAAGTTATTATATGCCTCCCGCCTGTAAACCCAGTAACTGTCAGTAAATGTAACCTAAAGTATATTTTTTCTCATGTGATTCTTGATACCGTAATCATGATGGGGGGGATATTGCCTTTCTGTTAAATTACTATATTGTTTGGTTACTTAATATGCCGCAATTTCAAAAGAACACATTTCCAAGAGAGCTAATGCCTCTTCAGGAAGCATAATTGGCATAGTCGGCAGGATTGTGGCTACATTAATACCTATATATATTATTTATAATATTCTATATATATATTAATATATGCTTATACTGACGATATGGGAGGCTCGGTCTGAAATATTTAATATTTGGATGGTCGCGCACACTGTCATGGACTCCTGACTGAGAAATAAACCTGCCTTAACATGCTTGGCCCAAATTGAAATAGGGGTATTAATTAATGCCATCAAAAGACAAAAGAGGCGTCTTGTCAAAATCGCACAGTGCATGAGGCTGACTCACGAGGCGAAGTGGACTTTTTAAATTCAAAGCATAAGTATAAAGTGGGAATAAATAAAACCAGACAAAATAAATGGAAAACAACAAGACTGAAACTTATAGCACGAGACTGGCTGTCCAGTAAATGAAACGGGACTCATGGGGCAGCACAGATTAATTAATGGCCGACAAAGTCCAAGATCTACCTAGAAAAGTAAATGCTGTGTTGGGGAACACGTATTTAAGATAAAATACATCGCTAGCCATTAGAAAACAATATTCAAAAGCCATACAGAACAGCGCTATTGTATTTAGTTCATGAAGGTAGACAGACATGCAGGCAATGCACTTACCTTGCCGTTATGTAATAATCTAGCAGAGCTGAAAAACTTAAAAATGAAAATAAAACCAACAGCGATAGAATCCATAACGCCTCGATCACGATCGCTAAAATAATTTGTAGAAATCTTTAATGGCATCTGTGGGGTATTGATGTAATCAGTCAGGAGGTAGAGGTCGCTGAGGAAAGGGTAAGAAGAAAGGAAGAGTGGGGAGAGGAATGTTTAGGAAGAAAGAAATTCCT
>NW_024377186.1:0-4795 GCF_016835505.1 Polypterus senegalus | reverse complement strand
AGGGCACAAAACACACACACCCACACTGAGCACTACTGGGACACTTAGGACCAATCACCTAGCATGGCTTTGGACTGTGGGAGGAAACCGAGCACCGGGAATTTTACTTCTTTCTTGTAGTTTTCTTTGATATCTTGTAAAGTACTTTTGAGTTATATTCTCTGTATCAAAATATGCTGATGGTGGTCTCATCAGACCACAGACCCCCCTTTCCCAGCCGAGATGTCCTGTGCATTTTTCCCCTTTGCCACTTTGCCATAAACCTGTGACTGGTGAAGCACCTGGGCACAGTTCTTGTCTGCACAGTCACCTTGCCATTTCACTATGAGAGTTATATTTTGGGCAAAATGAAATAAACCAAATAGTATTGCAGTAAATAAATGCATTGTGAAATGTGGCAGTAAATTAAAAACAAAATGACATGTGAGAATAAAAATGAAATGTGTCCTGACATATGATTTTTGTTGCTTGTTTCTTTGTGTATTTATTTATTTCTTGATTTATTTATTTCAGTGACACCCATGCAACACTAAATATGTGATGAAATGTAAACTTGTCCAAAGCTTAGAGGGTGGGCTCTAGCAATGCTTGTGTTTCGACTGGTGAATCACCAGTGAAATTGAAACGCATGATTAAAGTTGTGTCTGTGCCAAGAAAAGCTGCCCAGGTGACTGCCGAAGCAGCAACTTCAGTTCAAGAAGTTCAAAGTCATCATCAGGAGTCTGCTCTTGAAGTCAGTCAGTCGGTCTTCAACCCACTATATCCCAACACAGGGTCACGCTGGAGCCAATCCCAAGGCAAGGAACAAACCCCGGGCAGGCGCCACCCCACACTCACCATACACTGAGCACAACTAGGGACAATTTAGGATCACCAATGCACCCAATCTGCATGTCTTTGGATTGTGGGAGGAAACCCACGCAGACACAGGGAGAACCTGGGAAGCGAACCCGGGTCTCCTTACATGCGGGGCAGCAGCACTACCTTGCGCCCACTGTGCCACCCATTTTGGGATTTGTTTCTCTTTATTGTCTTTTTAATTTATTTTATCCATTAGCCTTTTGGCATTTCTTTTTGTTGTCGATAAATACTGTCCTTTATAAAAATTTCTTTTCAGGCTTCTCGCTCTTTGGAGGCATACTTAATGATTTTTGCTAATATTCTTGACATATTTTTGGACATTTCTAATTATTTTGCTAATTCTCCTTGGTTGGGGCCTTGTAAGCTGAAGCCTTCCAGTTTGCTAGGGTCAGGCTACATGGGGTAAGACTGATTTTGGACAGACTAGTTAGAATTCTGGTAGGTTTTTGTTGGTACTTTGAAGGCCTCTTCCATTTTGATGCTAGAATCACAGTAGTTATGTTTCATTAAGGTTTATTATTTTTGCGGTGATTTCTGCATGATATACTTGGATGTTTTGGTGTTTTGACCTAAGGAATTTCATCATTATTTTTTTAATTTTGAGTAACCTGACAAAAGTTACAATTTTAACATGTTGTAGCCACCTTTGTTTAAATTGGCTTTTGCCTTTTTTGGACTACTACTTCATCCGTCCATAGTAAGTGCAGATCTCCTCGGGTTGTCAAAGGAGTGATGGTACAAAGTTTTCCTGCTTTTACAGATGAAAATCAAAACCCTGCCATTAGCACCCTAGTTAATGAGTCTTTGCTCCTGTTCTGATATTTTGCTTTTGTTTAGTGTTTCTGTTAGTAACGTAAGATAAAGCGATTTTCAGTTCTCATCTCAATTATTTCTTTCTTTTTTTGTATTTATTATCCATTTTCCGTCTCCTTAAGCGGGCCAAAAAGGCCCTGTGGCTGTCAAGTGCTTTATTTTTTTAAATTTTTGAATTTAGAATGCATTTACAATCTTTTCTGTTACATTTAATAAAGCTATTCTTTGTTGTAAATTGGCCCCATATTTTTCTTTTTTTATTCTCTTATCGTTAATAAGGGTACAGTGTTATGCAGAGATGTACTTATAATAATTTTATAGACAAATGATACTTTTTTATAGTATGTTTTCTTCTTTCCTGGGGAGGAAATGACAGAAAAAAATTGAGAAGCACTGCCTTAAAGTCAGTATAAGCTGGTCAAAGTTCATGAAATACTGCATACTTACAGGGTAAGTCAAACTATGTGACATTTGAATGGCAGAAACAATTTATTCACAAAACATACTTTATATGTGCAAGATGATTTACAGAAATGTCTCAACGTGTCCGCCATCATTTCAACAACAAAAATCAATGAGCAACAGTACCATTTAGAGCCGGACACATTTTGGGAAGAGATGACACAGTTTGCATTCTTCCTTCAGGTCACTGATGTCACAATATCCCCCTCCTTCACCATACCAGAAATTACAGGGTGTCAAATCGGGGGTATGGAGGCATGGGCAATGGTCCACCGAGCCTAGTGACCTGTAAAGGTGTGTTCAAGATAAAATAAGCCAGGTTAACACCATTTTGACTCACCTGTGTAATCTCAGCTTTAAGGTCCTTCAAAAATCCCACTGAGACTTGGGTTTGTAATGAGGTGTGCACACAAAATTTAAGACCATTGTGTCAATGAAAGGGGACCAACACAAAAAATGCAATGCCTACATTCAGGTTGTATTCACGTTAATGTTTATTCCATTTAAAGCATGTAACTTCAACTTTGTTGTCATATATACTCAGTACAATGAAAATCTTATTCTGAGAGTTCTCCGGGAATAAATAAGAATACACAACATGAAACAAAAACACCTCAGGTTCAAAAACAAACATATTGTGCACATGCAAACAAATAAATAAATGATTCAGTGTAAGCTCTGTATAAGATCTCAGAAGGCCTTCCAGACATGAGCAAGCCTGTAGTGCTGCGCAGGTCAGTGGATGGGTCTTATTTATAAGCCTCATGAGGTTAGGTAAAAACGGTCTTTCAGCCTTGTTGTTCCATGATCTTGTGGCGCTTCCGAGGCGAAATATGAACAGTTCATATAGTGGGTTGGTTGTGTCCTTAAAAATGTTATGGCCCTCTGGGTGTTAGAACATTAGAACACTTCTGAGAAAGGCCATTTAACCCAACAAAACTCGCCAGTCCATTCATTATTTCCTCCAAGAAAACATCAAGTCAAATTTGAAAGTCAACATTACTGTCTCACTGTCTGCTACACTACTTGGTAGGCTTAGTCCAAGTGTCTATCATTCTTTGTGAAAAAAAAACTTCCTAATGTTTGTAATTTACCCTTAAAATTTTTCCCCAACTGTGCCCCCTTTCTTGATGAGCTCATTTTAAAATAAAAGTCTGACCCCTGTACAATTTCCCCCAAATTTTAAACCCCCCAATCATTACCTCTTAATCTTTTTTTTTGTTTAAAACTGGGGCACCCTTTTTTAATTTTTCCTCATAATTCAATCCCTGAGCCCGGGAATCAGCCTCATCGCCATCTCTGACCTTTTTATGCTGCTATGTCCTTTTAGCCTGGGGGCCCAAAAATCGTGAGGCCCTACCCAGTCATTTAAAAAGGTTACAAACCTCCGGACGACCCCACACATCAGCCATATAACTTGACAGTCTGTTAGCCTTCTTAATTTCTTGTGGGGGGAAAGTTGAAGTGTAGAGTCCATTTGGCCCCTAAATCCTTTCCTATGGACCCCAACTTTGGGGGATTCAAATTCATTTTACTTCCTATTTTTTTTGATTTATAATTAAATTTCTTCTGCCATAAATCCCCCAAGCCGTTGCTATTCAGGTCCTTCTGTAATGATGGAGGTTTCCCAAATTTTTAAACCAACTTCTTTATCATCTAAAATTTAACAGCTTTTATTATTTCCTATCAAATCATTTATATATATTAAAAATAGAGGGCCCTAACACTCCCCCCTTGGAACACCACTCTTAACATCCAGTTCTGATGGGGTTCCTTACCATCACCCCTGCTTCCTGTGTCTGAGCCAATTTTACCCATCTAAAAAATCACACTGAACTCCCACTTTTAAGATGCCCAACCTCTTTGTCATTTTTAAAACTTTTGAAAGTCCAGATAAGTCTATACTAATAAAAGAAATATCATACTTAACTCTCCCAAATTCCCCCTGTAGGTTGAAGGCGAAATTTGGGAGGCCATTCCCCTTTCAGCTTACTTACAAAAGTTAAAAGGTTTCATTTGAAATTCTACAATAACGGTCATAACGCCGAAACGCCCCGTTTTTACTTTCTTTTTATCCCCATCTTCACAAAATTTTTTTGGGGGCTTCCCCAACAAAAAGGGGCACTTTTTCAGTGGGAGACACCACGGGCCCCCTTTTAACTTTCCAACGCCCCTAATTTCCAACTTCCGGGTGGGCGACCCCATCTTCCAAAAATTTGTAGGTGGTTCCCCCTCCAAACAAATAGCCATTTTATTTCGTGGTATGTTTTCCCCGGGCCATAGTGAACTTTTAAATTTTTCTTATGGGCCCATCTTCAAAAATGTGGGGGTTTCCACCTTGAATCCTTTACATATAAAATCCCCTAGCCGAGTCGGTCACCCTGGGCGGGAAACCCATCACCCCCCCCCGTTTTGGCCGTTTTTATATCGCCGCCCATCTCTACATTCCCCTTCCTTGTTCCCACGGGGTTAAGTCTCCCCGCTGATAACTGCCTTTTTTTTTAATCATGGGTTCTCCGCTTTTTTTTTTCATTTTTAAAAGATTAAATTTTGAATTTTAACCCACTTTTACATTGTTAGGGGCCCATTTCCTTTTCGTCCCCCGTTCCCCCCTTTAAAATGTCTATAGGGGATCACCCCAAACAAAGGGAATTCAAAA
>NW_024377185.1:0-5230 GCF_016835505.1 Polypterus senegalus | reverse complement strand
AAAAAATTGAAAACCCGAAAAAAAAAAGAGAAATAAAAAAAAAGAAAATTAAAAAAGAAAAAAATTTAAAATAGAATAAGAGAATGTCTGAAAAAAAAAACCCAGATGGCTGAAAAAAAAATAAAATCTGCAGGGATTAAGGCCCGGACCCCCCAGTCCTCTGGGATTCTACCAAATAAATGAAACAGTCCTCTTGGATTTAGGGTTTTTGGGAAGGATTGATGAGATGGTCATGAGACTTCTGGTTTTGAACCATCAATGTAGGAAATAGGGTGTTTTGATTAGGGGGTGGGGGGAAACAACAGTTTTAAAAGAGAACCCAGAACATGGAATAAGGCCCAAGTAGTGTGGTAGACAGGGGGAGTTTAGGATTTTCAAAACTCGACTTGATGTTGTTTAGAAGAATTATGTAGAGGACAGCAAGCTTTTTGCTTTAATGGCCTTTCTCGTCCGATTGTTCTAATGTTCTGAATGTGTAACTAAAGAACTGGGGAACGCCCGGGGCTGAAGGAAAAGCATGAGCTTACTTAAGGTGTTCAATGCTTTGTATTGATTATATTTGCTGAATTGGTTTTTATGCAAAAATTTTAAATTTTTCAGCTAAGCATAAAACTAAAGACTGTCCAATTTTTGTTACAAATATAAACTCAATATCACTTTCCCAATTAGTTACCAGTATAAACTCAAATCACGTCCGATTAAGGGTTTCTAACATATAAACTCAATATCACGTCCATTTTGGTCTAAATATAAACCAATATCACTGTTCCCATTAAAGTTTCAGATAAAACTCAACCATTATTAGTTACAAATATAAACTCAATATCCTGTAGGATTATTTTAAATATTTTAAAAAACAAATCACTTCCCCTTATTAGTTTCTAGCATATAAACCAAATCCTGTCCCGATTATTAGTTCAAAATATAAACTCAATATCACTGTTCAATTTTTGTTACGTTATAAACTCAATCCAATTGTTCAAATATAAACTCAATATCACTGTTCATTTTTAAATTAAGATATAAACCCCAATTCACTGCCATTATTAGTTACTAAATATAAACCAATATCACTGTCCGATTATTAGTTACTAGATATAAACTCAATATCACTGTTGAATTAGTTACTAGCATATAGTGCTGATTTATCATTCCTTGTCTAGCTGCAGTCCCCTAAAGAAAAAGGAACTTTTGGGAAATCCTCCATTGGAGGTAAACGAGTTAATAACAGAATGAAAAAAAGACAATCGCAGCCTGCAAAGTGATCCAAAGGTTTAAAATATGTACAATGCAACAAAGACAGGGGGGCGAAGTGGCAGGTAAATTTCCCAAAGCGGGTTTTTGGACACCCCCATATAAAGCAGCGGGATTGTCCTTCCGTCCATGATTAGGGGCGCGGAGTTTAACACGCCCGGCCATTTGAATCCCCAAATGGTTTTGAAATTTTCTTTTTCCGGGTAACAGATGTTTTTCCCCGACGGTTCTTCTTCTTCTTCTTACTATATAAAAGCGGGGATTGCCCTTCCCCCTGAGTGGAAAGCAAAGGGTTTTCCCACTTTCACAGACTTCTACATGCAGCTTGGATGGGGACATGATGTGAGTTCGGGTGCCCCCATCGTCCTTGTTTTTGTCCCGTTTTGGGAAAAATAGAAAAAATTTATTTTCTGAAATAATTAATGTTGAGGGAGAAAATACCTCCCCAGTAAATATGGGGGGTTCAAAAGGGTGACCCAATACAAAAAAAAATTTTAAATTTCACCCAAAAAATAAAGAAACACGAGTATTTTTAAATCTGCCCCGCAAATAACCAAATTAATGATTTTATAAAATATAAAATTGAAATATTGAATTGTTAAGAAGTGGTCAACTTAAAAGTCTGTCGACGGCATTAGTTTCTTCCATTTCCCCAAAAGGAAAGTGCCTAAGATGTTGTTTTGGTACGTTCGTTATGTATTTTAAAATAATAAAACAGACATTTTGTAGAATGTCATGTAGGGGCGGTCGCAGTTTTTCCGGGTCGCCTTATTATACCAACCAAGATGGACACCCCAGATTTAATTTTCTCAAAAATTGCATCATGACAGGTTTTGTTTCTTTTTTTACTTTGTAGCCACATGGCTGTACTTATATTTTCAGTTCCAACCCACAGTCCTGTTGGCACTCGACAGGGTGGTAAAGGGAAGATGCCCCTGTTGACCGGAAGTGTTTCCGGGAACCAAAATGGGGGGGCGAAAACAGATGAGCAGGAGTGGGGCGGATGAAGAAAAAGAAAGGTAGATGAGAATTAAAAAGAATTTTACTGTAAAAAAAGGTTATTTGTTTGAATAAAGTTTTTTAAACCCTTGTGTGAAGAGTTGTAGCTGGTTTGGGGTGCCGATACCCCTTGTATCCAGATTTTTTAAGTTTTATTGAAAAAAGAATGAAACACAAAGATAAAGGTTTTGGGGGTCCCCCCAAACAGTTCAAAATCAGTGAATGAAAATGAAAGAATAATGTTTTTTTCAGACTGAGCCAATACAGAACTGAATTACAATGAACAAGATGGAGGTTCAAGAGCTGGGACGGAAGTGAGTCGGGAGACCCAGACAGGAAGTGGGTCACCGGGGGGATTTATTCAGGCCTAGAGGAGGAAAGAGAGAAAGGTTAGCGAAGCCAACCCCCTGGTGGGGAAATAAAAAGTTATTATGCCGACACCCGCCTCCCAAGCAAAATGGGATAAATATATATATATATATATAAATATTTCCGCGCCGCCGCAGGGGAGGCACTAAACTCAAGTGAAGGCAGTTCTGAGGAGCCGGGAGGGCAGAGTGCACAATTTCTTCTACTTTGTGACCAAACCGGGGGGTTCCACCGGCTCTTTTGAGTCCCCGGACCGGAAAAGGAGACAGACCCTTCCAGACCCCCGGGCCCCTGATGTAAACCCCCGGCCAAATCCAATGAATAGAACACGGCCCGATCCTTTGACCTCCTTCCTGTTCCCCTTTAAAACCCTTTCCCTTTCCCTTCTGACGTCTTTTTTGGGGCCTTTGTTGCACTTCGTGCTGGTTTTTAGAAAACAAATTTTGCAGCCAGGATACATATTACCGGGGTTGGAACCCTTTTTCTGTCTTTTTTCTCGTGACTATATATTTTTATATATAAAAAAATATAGGGGGACAACCCGGGGCACAACAGGTGACATCTTTGATTAAAACAATTTATTTACCTATTATTTAAAAAAAAGTGCAAACCCCAAAAATCCCCAAAGTCCAGGCCCCCACTGCCCCTCTCAGGCCGCCTCCTCCCCTCCCCCTGAGCCGGTCTTTCTCCCCCCCAAATCCAGCCATCAATGGGGGGGCGGGCCTCTTTATGCCCCATGTATCAAGGGGCACGACACTTTTCGGCACTCCCTGTGGGCGAAGTGGCCCAGGGGAAGCACCCCGGGTTCCCCCTCCTCTTTTCCCCAGCACTTTGGTGTGGGGAAAGGGTGAGGGCCAGGGCCCAAAACACAGGGCCCCCCTGGGGGGACCAAGGGGCCCCCCAGGGCTGGTTTTAAAGTTTTTCCCCCGAACCCGAGCCGGTTTCCCTCGGGCTGGAGGGGCAAACACTCTTCTGGGGGCCCCCGGAGGGGATCCGGCTGGGGGACCACCCCCAGCCACTTTTCCAATAATATTTGGGTGCCCGGGCAAGACAGGCAGACACGGTCACCCATAACCGTTTTTTTACATACTATTTACAGCAAAGTGCACAAACCCCAAAATCCCCCCAAAAATCCAGGCCTCGATAATTTTTTCTCTTGGCCGCCCCTTTCCCCTTTCCTTCAACTCCCCCCTCCACCCCCATTTGCCAAGCGAGGGAGGGGGGGCCCTTTTAAAACACCGATGTGCCCAGGGCCTTTTCCGACCTTCCGCCGGACCCCCTGTGCCGGGGGCCGGCGCGCATCGAAAGCACCCGGTGTTCCACCTTTCACCTCAGCACACGTGGGGGAAGTGCTGAGGGCCCCTCCCAAGGGATTGGGGACCCCCTGGTGGTGACTAAAAACCCCCCGGTGATTTGCCTGCCCGTGGTCCCCATAGGCACGTGGTCGGGAGGCCAGGCCCCCCCCTTTGGGACTCCAGGGGGCTAGCAGGTCCCCAACAGATTTAAAAATTATATATATATATATAATATATATATATATATATATATATATATATATATATATATATAAATAATAAGCACCAAAATCAAAGGTTTGGGGCAACCACTTATTATCCCCCGTCAAAAAGGTTTTGATAAGAAAAGAGTTGTTCACAAGACTGAGCCCCCAAAAAGAACTGTTTAACTAAAGGGAAAAGGGGAAAGGCCTGTAGAGGGGCATATCAAAGGGGCCGGGAAACCCGAGGGGTGTCATAGAACAAAAGGGTGTCATCCCGGGGGCTGGAATGGTGAGATTTCGGGGAAAAATCTGAAGGAACTGAGAAAAGAAGTCAGTGCCCTGCCACCCCCCTTTGGGCTGATGTGGATTACAATTACCAAGCTCATAGCTGCCCCTAATCTGGGCAATAAGTATATATATGTTTTATTTATTTAAATAAATGTCATTATAAGTTTTGCAACACCTGGGCTATCTATTGATCCATTGTAGTATGTTTTATCTTTCCTAAAGGGCCCTTTTCCATATCTATTATCATCTATCTTCATCTATCTATCTTCATCTACTATTATCTATCATCATTGTAGTGGGGGAAGTGATTGCAGGGGAGTCAAAAATAGATTTGCCCAAACCCGTTTAAAAAAAAAAATTAATAAAACATGCTTGATGGACAAAAACAGTGTCTTTTCTCCTCATGTCAACGGGGTGTTCCCCTAGACTGCTCCTCTGAGTTTTCCGCTTCCTAGGGCCCAAATGAGATGCCACCTTCCCGAACACTCACCCCATTGCCTTCAAAAACTGGTTTTATGCAGTGAGGGAAAAAAGGGCAAGACTGTTAGCATCTGTCATCCCGGGGGCTACCAAAACCTTTTGTGAGCCTATAAGGGGGTCCTCTGGCACACATGTTTAACACTAACTATTTCATTTTATCATTATTATCTACTTTATCTTTATCTATCTTTTTTTTCCCAATTTCCATTTCATCTATCCATTTCATCTATCTATTATTAAAAAGTCCTTTCATATCTATCTATCTATCTATCTATCTATTTTCATTATCTATCTATCATTTCATTAAATTGTCCTTCAAAAATTTCATTTCATCTTTATCTA
>NW_024377184.1:0-1237 GCF_016835505.1 Polypterus senegalus | reverse complement strand
CATAAAGCACCTCACTTGGACACATGGCATGTTCTTGATCTATTCTAGTAATTTCGTTGATTATCTCTGATACATTCTTGGTTTCCAATTAATTTCTGTGGAAAAGATATGGGATAATCTGTCCTCTTAAGAAGGCTTCCCCAGAGTGTTCCTGAAAAAACCTCTGAGGATGTATTTGTCTCTAAAAAAATTAATTTGGTTGGATATAAATTCTGTACAGTTCTCATCTGCTAATAAAGGTAGATAAGGCACCATCTGCGAGATGAGTATGTGGGGCATAATGATTTTAGCTCTAAGATCAAGGGGGCATGGTCAGAAATAACAAGAGCGTCATACTTACAAGATTTAATAATAGGCAAGAAGTTGTAATCTACAAAGAAATAATTCATTCTTGAGTAGCAATGATGCACTGTTGAGTATATGGAATATGCTCTTGAGTTTGGGTTTAGAAATCTCCAGGGGTCTGATAAGTTCTGGTCAGTTGCAAACTGTGTAATTGTCTTTGCAATGTTAGATGGCATCACCCCTGTGGCATGATACCTATCTAAGAGTGGATTTCAAACTCAATTAAAGTCCCCAGCCATTATAATTTTATGAGTGTCCACATTGGGAATAGATGCAGATAAATTTTGCATGAATTCCCTATCATTGACATCAGGTGCATAAATATTTATCAAAATCGCTTTACAGTTAAATAAATTACCCATGACAATCACATACAGTATCTCCCATCAGGATCAGATGCTACATCTGATACAACAAATGAGACTGCTCTATGTCTAAGAATTCCCACACCTCTGGTTTTCTTTGTAAAGCTGGAATTGAATATTTGGCCAGTCCAGTCTTTGTGTAGCTGAAACTGATCCTTGCATAATAAGTGGGGCTCCTGTAAAAATACTGTTTTAGCGTTTAGACCTGTTAAGTGAGAGAATACTTTGTTTCTCTTTAATTAATGATTCAGTCCTTTAACATTCCAGCTCACAAAGTTAACTGTCTAGTCTTGCAGATATTGCTTCTGAACTTTTGTTGCCGTTTTTTAGTCTTAACTGAATATAAGACAGCTTTGACCTTAATTTCCAATTTTCTAAGGAGTTATTGACATGAAGCCTATTGTTACGTTAGCACTTATAATTATAAGGATTAAAAGGATAGATTAGAGATAGCTTGCTCTCTTTCTCTCCCCCCGCCGAGTACCCCCTCCCATTTTACCTACCCACGTGAGCCAGGACCCCATAGC
>NW_024377183.1:0-20781 GCF_016835505.1 Polypterus senegalus | reverse complement strand
GCAACCAAATAATTATCTTGTCTGTATTTACCATCTTTTCTGTTTCACCTTGTGTGTGTGTCAGTGAATGCGCCTCGATGATGGAAGGAAACCGCAGCCCAAACCTGGAAAACACTGGTTTTCAATCAGTCAATTACAATCGTCACAGGACTATAAAAACCAACCAAGAGGGAACGAGAAGGAGAAAACAAGGAAAAAGGAGGAGAGAGAGAAGAGACATTCATTATACGACAACAAACCACCTGAACCTGCTGTATTCCACAATGCAGCATTTCCATCCAGTTTGTCTTTCATTCCCCGGACTCACTCCAACACCCTCATCACGAAGACCCTGGGGTCGGATCATTTTCCACCATCGCGAGGATACACGGTGAGGCTGTTCCATTTTGTTCCAAGAATTACAAACACTCCATATATCGATTAACCAGTCATCTGCATTCAGGACAATTGTTACTGGACTCCAGTTCACGCACCGTTCATTTCCGTTCTTCATTCATTCTTTTTGATATTTGTGTTGTTTGTTATATGTTACAAGGGCAAGGGAGGGTTGTTATATTCATATAGGGATTTGTCACGGTGTTGCTTTGGTGGAGGGATATTTAGAATTTATTTATCTTTCTGTTTCATTTAATACAATTTATCAGTTTAGGTTTACATATCTACTTTTCTTTTGTGCTTATTTACACCGCCAATTGTGGGAAAGGTTTAATTTGTTAAAGGTACGGCTTGATTAATTCAACCTCAGCAATTAATCCAGGCCACAGGTCTTGGAGGTGTAGCTGCCGGTCCGGGTAAGGGGTCGGCCGTACAAACTCTTTTCTCAATTGGCGGTTTATATAAAGTCCTCCATGCTGGAGATGTCGTGTCATGCAGACACAGAGTGTTCCTCCACAGGGTATCAGTCATGTCTTTCAAATGAATAAAATGGGACACTTTAAGACACCAGTCATACAATTTTTTGACAAATTTTGGAAGAAATTCCATTTATGTGATTAATTGTTAAAATTGAGTTATTAGAACTGATAAAATCTTTTACATTTGGTTTAATTGTAATGATACATTCAGGAGGTTCTGCCTCTTTATGAGATCTCCAGAGATATAATCCTCACACAGAGGACCTGCACCCAATTGCACTAAAGAGACTTTAAGTTTGTTGATTATCGACCCCCCAAGACGGACAGACGCTAATCCCGAGCTCATGTGCCACAGCTGCCCCAGACTTCCACTGGTTGCTGACCTGATCAATAAAGTTGGCTACTTTGGTAAAGCCTTTGTTCATTAAGCAGTGGGTTTAAACTGACGAGTCAAACTCCAAGACTGGATTCCATATTACTGGTTCTTCAAGTAACCAGAAGACTGACTCCAGATTAATTCCCACTCTGTTTGTTTGGGTGTGCCAAATCAATAACATGTTGCTGTTGGTAAAGGTGGGCAGCACAGATAGGCCAGTAAAGCGACATCAATGAAAAGGAGTTGCCAATCAAAATTGAGATTTCCGACCCTATGAAAAAAAGCGAATGCTAAACTCCTCCACAGTAAAGGCTGAGGGGCATACAAGAGACGCTGTAAATCTGTCCGCCTAAAAGCTTCAATTCTACTCAGAATGTCCACCAAGCCCTGACCACCTTCATCCACAGGCAGATGTACCACACTGCGTTTAACCCAATGAAGTTTGTCCCAAAAAAAATCCAGCAATATCCCCTGAATTTCTTTTAACAGCCAAACTGGAGGATCTGCACACCTAAATTTATGCCAAAGCATTGAAGCAATTAAATTATTATAATAAGCACCCTACCCAAAAAGAGAGCTTGGCGACCACCCATTTCCATTTCTTCAGTCTCCCTAGAATTTGATCAATTAACCTTCCCAGTTATCAGCTGTGGCTCCAGACTTCCCAATGTAAATTCCCAGATGTTTAAATACATTAGAGGTTCCATGTTAAATCACTTGGGAGGCTTGGGGAGGACAGTCCCAGTTGCCCATCATAAAGGCATTACATTTGGACCAGTTGACCCTGGCAGATGACACCGTTTGAAACACCTGTAAACAGTCCTGCAGCAGGACAACATCGTCAGGTTCAGTGATGACAACTGTGACATCGTCAGCATATGCCACCACCTTAAAGATGCAGTGGGACACACAGGCAGTGACAGGCCTTGAAGTAATTGGCGAAGTCTGTGGAGCAGGGGCTCTATGGACAGCTTAGTATAACATACCCGAGAGAGCACACCCTGACAGAAAATGGTGCTCCCAACCTCCATCGTTTTTTAAAACACTAAACACATTTCTGTACATTAATTTAATATATCCTAGAAAGGTCTCACCAGAACCAAACCTCTCTAGAACTTTAAATAAATACTGGTGGTCTACCCGGTCAAAGGCCTTCTCTTGATCCAATGAGATGAGACCGCCTTAAACCAAAATCTCAGAGGCAGATGCCAAATCCCGCACAAAGAAAAATGTTATCAAAAATGCATCGTTCAGGGACACAGTATGACTGATCGAAGGCCACCAAGCAGTTCATGACAGTCCTCAGGCGAAGAGCCAGCGCTTTAGAAAAGATTTTATAGTCTGAGCAGAGCAGGCTGACCGGTCGCCAGTTTTAATGTTGCAGAGATCCCCTTTTGGTAAAAGAGTCAAAACTGCTCTCCGACAACTCACAGGAAGTTCTTTATCCTGATGCTCTCCACAAACACAGTCAGGAAGTCCTTACCCATGATATCCCAAAAGGACTTGTAGAATTCGATGGGAAGTCCATCGATCCCAGGGGCTTTGTTCTGATTTAAACTCCCAAGAGCACTAGTGAGCTCCTCCAGTGATAGTGGCAGGTCGAGTTCTTCCTTGGTGGATGGAGTCAACTGTGGTAGGTCATTAAAGAAAATTTCTGTGTTTGAAGACAAGTCCACTGTTTCTGCAGAGAATAAGTCTTTGTAAAATTTGAAGGCAAATTCCGGATCTCCTCGGTCTCCGTCATTTCAGTCCCATCTGCAGTTTTCAGACAGTGAATGATTTTTGCCTGAGCAACCTTCTTCTCCAATGAAAAGAAAAACTGCGTAGGGGCGTCTATTTGGGAAATATTCTGGAATCTCCCCCTGACAATGGCGCCCTTCACCTGTTCATCCAGCAGGGACCTCAGAGAATCTTTTTTTGTCTTTTAGAGACTCAAGCAAAGTGGCATCAAAACCGGTTTCCAGTTTGGTTTGAATTATCCCAATGTCCTCTTCCAGTTCTTTAATGGCCATGGTGACCTTTCTAGAAGAATGTTCAGAATAAAACTGGCAAAAGAGTTTAATTTGGACCTTGGAGACGTCCCACCATTGCTTCAGAGATGAGAATTCATTTTGCTGAGTCTCCATTTGTCCCAAAAGAGACGAAAGTGTTGAAGAAATAGAAGTCTTTAAGAAGTTTAGTATTAAAGTGCCAGAAAGATTTAAAATTACGCTCAGACCCCAAAGAGAAACGAGTGAGAGCTAAACTATGGTCTGAAAACCCTGTGGGCAGAAGACAAGAGCCCAAAATGAGGTTCAGATTGTGCCGTAAGGTATAAATCCTGTCCAGCCTTGCCATGGATAACATGCCACTGGAGGCCTTGAGCCATGTGTACTGTCTTGCTGTCGGGTTCGACTCTCTCCACACATCCACAAGTTCTTGCTGATGAAGGACCGACTGCAACACCTTGACTGACCCGGGTGAGGCTCAGCGCCATTCCTGTCCATCTCTGCATTTTCAGTGCAATTAAAATCGCCAGCTAAAACACCGACGTCCTCTGAACTGCACTCAGCTAGCATGTTTTTAACAAAAGAAAAAAAGAAATTCTCTCTTTGCCTTCATTTGGAGCGTAGACATTTAAGAAAATAATGTTTTTCCCCTGAATACGTACAACGACCTTCATGGAGACGACCTTTAATTTGCTCAAAACAGTCAATGGACTCCGGGAGAAACGCCTTATTGAAGAGCACTGCCACCCCTGCGCTGGCACTGGAGCCGTGGCTCAGAATCGATCCCACTCCAGTCCCTCTGCCACTCCGACTCATTCATTGGGTCAGTATGAGTTTCTTGAAGAAAAATAACATCAAGTTTTTTCTGTTCCAAATATTGAAAAAGTACGGCTCTCTTTAAGGAGTCTCTGCAGCCGTTAACGCTCAAAGAGCCCAAAGAGAAAACAGGCATTAGAAAGAAAATAAACGGAGCAGCAATGACAAGAAGAACTTTAACTAATGAAAAAGAGAGGAGCTGGTGTGGAGCCATTATGTGCTGGAGGTGAGAGACTTTCTAACTTTACTGATAACATTCTTTAAACGATTAAACTCTTTTCTTTCCATTCCCAAAGGAACAGCATTGCGCATAACTCGCTTGGCTGAAACCAAAAAGTTCCAGGTCAGGAAAATGTTCTCACATTCACCTTCCTTCAAGAAAATCCAGAAAGCTCAGAATGCTTTCAGTGCTGTACTCCGTTTTTCCAAGAGTGCCAGTTAAATTGTCACTTGACATACAAGAGTCACTGTCCTCACCACCCTGCTGACTCCCCTCACACTCTGGGCTAATTGTCACCTCTCTGGTACTTAAGAAGTCACGTCAGCCCCCTCTGTCAGGTTCATTTTGTTACTTCTCTTGGCTCCTACTCCACCGTCTGAGGTTTCTTTCCTCTTTCTGGGGAGTGTCGTCCATTCTTCTTCAACATTCATTTCCTCAACAATTCCAGCTTTTTCTTCCCTAACTGCACTACCTGAATTAGTGCCTGGTTCAGTTTCTGCCACAGCTTTGACATTTAAGAGAGGCGAAGCAGTTTCACTGTGGACTGTGGTCTCAGGACTGGCCTCAGCCTGCTCATCCACCTTAGATGGCTCACAGGTAGCAGCGGCAGCATTCAGACTTTCAATGTCATCCACCTCAGTTGGTGTCGTTTCACTGACAAGCTGCATAACCTCGGCCTTAGCTGGGCCCTTTTCTTCAGTCTGATTTATATTCACATTAGAGGACTTCAACTCGGCCTCAGTCGATCCATCCACTTCAGGCATTTTTGTCTCAGCTTTCTTTATTTCACCTCCTTTCAACTGTGGAGCTACAACTGGGTATCTGATTATCAGAACTTCCTACAGTCGAGCTAAGAGTATCTGTGGATACCTCACAGATAACAATCTGCTGATCTTCAGCATCGGAGTCGGAGTCCTCAGACTCATCCTCTACATCTGACTCGCTCACTGCATTTATGTTTCCTCCCATAGCATGACTACCATCAGCTCTTTTACAGTCAACTGCTTTGTGCCCTGCACTGCCACATTTAAAACATTTCATTGAATCAGAAGATATAAACACAATATAATCACATCCATCTACTTTGAATTTCAGAGCAACATCTAACTCATTGTAACCTCTGTTGAGGAGCATAAAAACCTGTCTCCTAAATGAGACCACATGTTTTAATTCTGGCTGTTTACACCCCAAAGGAATCATAGTAATGTCAGAAATAATCTCGCCATACCTGCGCAATTCATTACGTAGCAGTTCATTCTTCAAGAAAGGAGGAATATTAGAGATTATAATCCTCTTTGCAGGAGTTGAAAGCGGCAAAACAGAAATGAGGGTTCCATTAATGACTAGGCCTTCCTGAACCAGTTGGTGAACTAAGGCCTCTTCATTTAGAAATATCACGACAGCCTTATTCATTCGTTGAAGCAGAAATAATGTTTTTACATCCAATTATTTTTCCAATTTCAGTAACACACTTCTCTACTGAAACTACTGGATCAACAATCAATTTGATGCCATTTCTTCTGCTAAGTTTTTCAAAGCCATGTGGCAAAAGGCCTGGCTGTATCCCTCGGGACACAGCCATCCTAGCCACTTCTTTTAAAAAAAACACTAAATAAACTTGAAATAATGACTATATATAAATAACACAGCTAAGAATTAAGAGAAATGACTAGAAAAAAGAAATAAAAGAAAAAAATGGAAAAAAGAAAAAGCTAAACTCAACTCACTCTCCTGCTAGCACAAAGGCCACTTCCACTCCAGACCAAAGCAATCGACACACAGAGAAAGAGCAAGACAGGATAGATAGATAGATAGATAGATAGATAGATAGATAGATAGATAGATAGATAGATAGATAGATAGATAGATAGATAGATAGATAGATAATTTTTTTAAATTTTAAACAGACCTTTATTAACAATTATAACATAATTTGCAGTCAAATTAACAGTCAAAATTAAACACCATTTAATAACACTGTTTTCCTACTCATACTTTAAGACTAGACATTCATCTTCAAAGGAGCATAAAACATCATTTACAGCCCAGATTCTCTAAATATATCTAATTGATTAATAAGTTTAAAATATTCAAATTCGATTCTCAATCTCCTTTGAAGGAGGACCTTAAACATTAACAGAGCATCAGTAGTTTTCTGATCTTTATCTCTATTTCTTCTCGTTTTTAGCGCTGCCATCTTGGCCTGGCCTAACAAAAAATGACAAAGTAAACATTGTCTTTTACAAACTCTTGACACAGACATTCCAAAAATATAAATGAGGTTATTAAATATAATTCCCAAATCCATCAACAATAAATCAAGAAAATGCAGCAGTGGTTGTAATCTGGTACAATACAGAAATAAATGATAAACTGTTTCTTTCTGAAGGTGAATGGCCACTGATCTGTTGTGCTGGCACCAATGGTTTTAAGAATGAACTGGTGCACTGCTCCATGTAGGATCCTCCACTGCAGGTCCCCAACTCTTTTCTCAATTGGCGGTTTATATAAAGTCCCTCCATGCTGGAGATGTTGTGTCATGCAGACACAAAGTGTTCTTCCACAGGGTGTCAGTCATGTCTTTCAAAATGAATAAAATGGGACACTTTAAGACACCAGTCATACAATTCTTTTTTTGACAAATTTTGGAAAGAAATTCCATTTATGTGGATTAATTGTTAAAATTGGAGTTATTAGAACTGATAAAATCTTTTTACATTTGGTTTAATTGTAATTTCACATTCAGGAGGTTCTGCCTATTTTATGAGATCTCCAGAGATATAATCATCACACAGAGGACCTGCACCCAATTGCAACTAAAGAGACTTTAAGTTTGTTGATTATCGACCCCCCAAGACGGACAGACCTAATCCCAAGCTCATGTGCCACAGCTGCCCCAGACTTCCACTGGTTGCTGACCGGATCAATAAAGTTGGCTACTTTAGTAAAGCCTTTGTTCATAAGCAGTGAGTTTAAACTGACCGAAGCCAAACTCCAAGACTGGATTCCATATTACCGGTTCTTCAAGTAACCAGAAGACTGACTCCAGATTAATTCCCACTCTGTTTGTTTTGGTGTGCCAAATCAATAACAGTTGTTATAAACGGTGGGCAGTACAGATAGCGCCAATCACTTGACATCAATGAAAAAGAGTTGCCAATCAAAAATTAAGATTTCCGACCCTATGAAAAAGCAATGCTAAACTCCTCCACAGTAAAGGCTGAGGGGCATACAAGAGACGCTGTAAATCTGTCAGCCTAAAAGCTTCAATTCTACTCAGAATGTCCACCAAGCCCCTGACCACCTTCATCCACAGGCAGGCAGATATCACACTGCTTAATCCCAATGAAGTTTGTCCCAAAAAATCCAGCAATATCCCCTGAATTTCTTTAAAAGCCAAACTGGAGGATCTGCACACCTAAATTTATGCCAAAGCATTGAAGCAATTAAATTATTAATAATAAGCACCCTACTCCCAAAAGAGAGCTTGGCACCACCCATTTCCATTTCTTTAGTCTCCCTGAATTTGGTCAATTAAACCTTCCCAGCTATCAGCTGTGGCTCCAGACTTCCCAATGTAAATTCCCAGATGTTTAAACACCTGAAGTTCCATGTTAGACCACTTGGGAGGTTTGGGGAGGACAGTCCCAGTTGCCCATCAGAAAGGCATTACATTTGGACCAGTTGACCCTGGCAGATGACACCGCTTTGAAACACCTGTAAACAGTCCTGCAGCAGGACAACATCATCAGGTTCAGTGATGACAACTGTGATATCGTCAGCATATGCCACCACCTTAAAAGATGCAGTGGGACACACAGGCAATGACAGGCCGTGAAGTAATTGGCTAAGTCTGTGGAGCAGGGGCTCTATGGACAGCAGTATAACATACCGGAGAGTGCACACCCCTGACGAATGCCCCTTTGTAACAGAAAAATGGGCTCCCAACCCTCCATTAATTTTTAAAAGACTAAACACATTCGTGTACATTAATTTAATATATCCTAGAAAGGTCTCACCATAACCAAACCTCTCTAGAACTTTTAAATAAATACTGGTGGTCTACCCGGTCAAAGGCCTTCTCTTGATCCAATGGAGATGAGAACGCCTTAAACCAAAAATCTCAGCAGCAGTTACCAAATCCTACATACAGAAAATGTTATCAAAAATGCCTCGCTCAGGGACACAGTATGACTGATCTAAGGCCACCAAGCAGTTCATGACAGTCCTCAGACGTAAGAGCCAGCGCTTTAGAAAAGATTTTATAGTCTGAGCACAGCAGGCTGACCGGTCGCCAGTTTTTAATGTTGCAGAGATCCCCTTTTTTAGGTAAAAGAGTCAAAACTGCTCTCCAACAACTCACAGGAAGTTCTTTATCCCTGATGCTCTCCACAAACACAGTCAGGAAGTCCTTACCCATGATATCCCAAAAGGACTTGTAGAATTCGACGGGAAGTCCATCGATCCCAGGGGCTTTGTTCTGATTTAAACTCCCAAGAGCTCTCAGTGAGCTCCTCCAGTGATAGTGGCAGGTCGAGCTTCCCTCCCTTGGTGGATGGAGTCAGCTGTGGTAGGTCATTAAAGAAAATTTCTGTATTTGAAGACAAGTCCACTGTTTCTATGCAGAGAATAAGTCTTTGTAAAATTTTAAGGCAAATTCCTCGGATCTCCTCGGTCTCCGCATTTCAGTCCCATCTGTAGTTTTCAGACAGTGAATGATTTTTGCCTGAGCAACCTTCTTCTCCAATGAAAAGAAAAACTGCGTAGGGGCGTCTATTTGGGAAATATTCTGGAATCTCCCCCTGACAATGGCGCCCTTCACCTGTTCATCCAGCAGGGACCTCAGAGAATCTTTTTTGTCTTTTAGAGACTCAAGCAAAGTGGCATCAAAACCGGTTTCCAGTTCGGCTTGAATTATCCCAATGTCCTCTTCTAGTTCTTTAATGGCCATGGTGACCTTTCTAGAAGAATGTTCAGAATAAAACTGGCAAAAGAGTTTAATTTGGACCTTGGAGACGTCCAACCATTGCTTCAGAGATGAGAATTCATTTTTGCTGAGTCTCCATTTGTCCCAAAAGAGACGAAAGTGTTGAAGAAATAGAGAGTCTTTAAGAAGTTTAGTATTAAAGTGCCAGAAAGATTTTAAAATTACGCTCAGACCCCAAAGAGAAACGAGTGAGAGCTAAACTATGGTCTGAAAACCCTGTGGGCAGAAGACAAGAGCCCAGAATGAGGTTGAGATTGTGCGGTAAGGTATAGATCCTGTCCAGCCTTGTCATGGATAACATGCCACTGGAGGCCTTGAGCCATGTGGGTCAATCTTGTTGTCGGGTTCGACTCTCTCCACACATCCACAAGTTCTTGCTGATGAAGGACCGACTGCAACACCTTGACTGACCCCCGGGTGAGGCTCAGTAAGCATTCCTGTCCATCTCTGCATTTTCAGTGCAATTAAAATCGCCAGCTAAGAACACAACATCCTCTGAACTGCACTCAGCTAGCACATCTTTTAACAAAAGAAAAAAAGAAATTCTCTCTTTGCCTTCATTTGGAGCGTAGACATTTATGAAAATAATGTTTTTCCCCTGAATACGTACAACGACCTTCATGAGACGGCCTTTAATTTGCTCAAAACAGTCTATGGACTCCGGGAGAAACGCTTACTGAAGAGCACTGCCACTCCTGCGCTGGCACTGGAGCCGTGGCTCGTAATCGATGTCCCACTCCAGTCCCTCTCTGCACTCCGACTCATTCATTGGGTCAGTAGGAGTTTCTTGAAGAAAAGTAACATCAAGTGTTTTCTGTTCCAAATATTGAAAAAGTACGACTGTCTTTAAGGAGTCTCTGCAGCCATTAACATTCAAAGAGCCCAAAGAGAAAACAGGCAATAGGAAAGAAAAGAAACGGAGCAGCAAATGACAAGAAGAACTTTAACTAATGAAGAAGAGAGGAGCTGGTGTGGAGCCATGATGTGCTGGAGGTGAGAGACTTTCTAACTTTACTGATAATATTCTTTAAAATGATTAAATCTTTTCTTTCCATTCCCAAAGGAACAGCATCAAGCATAACTCGCTTAGCTGAACCAGAAAGTTCCAGGTCAGGAAAAATGTTCTACTGACATTCACCTTCCTTTTGCCTTCAAGAAAATCCAGAAAGCTCAGAATGCTTTCAGTGCTGTACTCGTTTTTCCAAGAGTGCCAGCTAAATCTGTCACTTGACATACAAGAGTCACTGTCCTCACCACCCGGCTGACTCCCCTCACACTCTGGGTTAATTGTCACCTCTCTGGTACTTAGAAAACGATTCTTTAAAGACATGTCAGCCCCCTCTGTCAGGTTCGTTTTGTTACTTCTCTTGGCTCCTACTCCACCGCCTGAGGTTTCTTTCCTCTTTCTGGGGAGTGTCGTCCATTCTTCTTTCAACATTCATTTCCTCAACAATTCCAGCTTTTTCTTCCCTAACTGCACTACCTGAATTAGTGCCTGGTTCAGTTTCTGCCACAGCTTTGACATTTAAGAGAGGGCGAGCAGTTTCACTTTGAACTGTGGACTCAGGATCGGCCTCGGCTCGCTCATCCACCTTAGATGGCTCACAGGTAGCAGCAGCAGCATTCAGACTTTCAATGTCATCCACCTCAGTTGGTGTCGTTTCAATGACAGGCTGTATAACCTCGGTCTTAGCTTGGCCCTTTTCTTCATCCTGATTTATATTCACAGTAGAGGACTTCAACTCGGCCTCGGCTGATCCATCCACTTCAGGCATTTTATCTCAGCTTTCTATTTCACTCCTTTCAACTGTGGAGCTACAACTGGCATCTGATTATCAGAACTTCCTACAGTTGAGCTAAGAGTACCAGTGGATACCTCACAGATAACAATCTGCTGATCTTCAGCATCGAGTCGGAGTCTCTCAGACTCATCCTCTATATCTGACTCGCTACCTGCATTTATGTTTCCACCCATAGCATGACTACCAATCAGCTCTTTTACAGTCAACTGCTTTGTGCCCTGCACGGCCACATTTAAAACATTTCATTGAATCAGAAGATATAAACACAATATAATCACATCCCTCTACTTTGAATTTCAGAGCAACATCTAACTCATCATAACCCCTGTTGAGGAGCATAAAGACCTGTCTCCTAAATGAGACCACATGTTTTAATTCTGGCAGTTTACACCCCAAAGGAATCAGAGTAATGTCAGTAATAATCTCGCCATACCTTCTCAATTCATTACGTAGCAGTTCATTCTTCAAGAAAGGAGGAATATTAGAGATTATAATCCTCTTTGCAGGAGTTGAAAGCGGCAAAACAGAAATGAGGGTTCCATTAATAACTAGGCCTTCCTGAACCATTGGTGAACTAAGGCCTCTTCATTTAGAAATACCACAACTGCCTTATTCATTCTTGAAGCCGAAATAATGTTTTTACATCCAATTATTTTTCCAATTTCAGTAACACACTTCTCTACTGAAACTACTGGATCAACAATCAATTTGATGCCATTTCTTCTGCTAAGTTTTTCAAAGCCATGTGGCAAAAGGCCTGGCTGTATCCCTCGAGACACAGCCATCCTAGCCACTTCTTTAAAAAAAAACACTAAATAAACTTAAAATAATGACTATATATAAATAACACGGGAAAGAATTAAGAGAAATGACTAGAAAAGAAATAAAAGAAAAAATGGAAAAAAAAAAAGTTAAACTCAAGTCACTCTCCTGCTACAAAGGCCACCCCACTCCAGACCAAAGCAATCACACACAGAGAAAGAGCAAGACAGGATGATAGATAGATAGATAGATAGATAGATAGATAGATAGATGATAGATAGATAGATAGATAGATAACATACGGCACTATATATTAGATAGATAGATTTAAAAAACTATGTATAAAGTATATTCCATTTTTCCTTTCTTTAAATGAATTTCATAAACCACACTTCTTGTCCCCACATGTTATTATAAAGTTTATAAGGGGTCACCACTACCACCCTGTGTCTCCTACTTTGCACATAAATTCTAAAATTGCTTGAACAATTGAGAAATAAAACAATCTCATGATTTATAAGTGTTAATAATTTTCATATAGTACTAGGTGTTGTTGTATTAGACATTTTTTAAACGTAGGAAAATCAGTAAAGTACCCTCTTTTTGGTAAATTAAAGATTACAATATGTAGCTTTGAGGCAGCCCCAGGTGTCGCTCAGCCGATTGAAGGGTCTGAGTTGCCTCAAATTTTTCATATTAAATCTTTTAGTTAGCCAAAAAGGGCATTTTACTTGATTTCTCACTATTTTTATAAAAGCCCAAAATGGCCCCTATTATTTCTTTATCCCCACCCCACATTCTTAAAAACGGTTAATTCCCTGAGCTGACTACAGCACTTGTCCAACCCCCACATTTCATCAAACATGTCCAAGTCAGTAGACCCCACTCACTGATCACAAGAGTCCTGCTGTATTCCCAGTCCATTTTTAAAGAGAAAAGCTTCTCAATCCTGTCCAGAACATCTAAAGGGGTGATAATAAAAAACAGTCAGGTCATCTCACAGGCAACCCATCTTAAGTCACAGATTTAAAATTTTGAGCCCTGTGTAAACCTTGATTAGATTAAAACAAAATAATAGGAAACAACACACACACAAAAAACAGATTTGTCAAACTCAATTTACACCACAAGGCACAAAACGTTCCTCTATAAATTCAAATGACCTAATCACGGTATAAATCTGTCCCTGTCCCTTGACGCCTTTACTTCAAACTATGGCTGAACACCAACAATGAAATTTCCCAGTGAGTGTAAACTTGAGTGTTATGACATGTGACAGAGTTTAAGGGAGCTGTCGGGGTCGCCCTATCTAATGTCAAATAAATGGTAGTTTCCTCTGTTTATTAATTTCACAATTAATATAAATATGTTAAATAAAGAATGAGAGGTATGGGTGACAAGTGCATGTGCTGCCCTCAAGTAAGTGGTCAGGGTTTGTCCCGGTGCTCCTTGTTTGTGCCCACAGTCCAAATACCTGCAGGTTGGATGAACTGGTGATGCAAAATTGTCCACTGATGTGTGTGTGTGTGGCGATGTGTGTGTGTGTGTGTGTGTGTGTGTGTTTTTTTCACCCGGGATGTCTGGCCCCCCTGTCCAGTAGTTGTTTCTGCCTGTGCCCACAGCTTGCTGGGATACACCCAGCTTCCCTGCCCTGAATGTTTATAAGCTGTCCTGCCAAAAGTTTTCTCCAGCGCAGGTCGCTGATCTTTATAACAGACAGAAAGACAGACAGACACCGGTAGAGTTTCAATGACAGTTTAGTTCACCATTTCAGATTCCACTTTAGAGGTGAGCAACTTGTATTTGTTGTCTTCAAATTTTCTCTTTACACGCCTGAAAGACGCTCCTGTTGGTGAACGTGATCATCAGTAGTCAACCGTTGTAACAGTAGAGGTGTCGGGCTTATGGCTGCCAGTCAAACAGCGGCCTGGTGGTCTGAGTGAATCTTTCTTACACACCACACTACCACTGTGCCTCTGTGACAAAATATTTAAATGAAGTATATTTGTCTTATAATGAAGAAAATAAATACGAAAATGCTCCAACTTTCTAATCAGTTAACTAAGTTCACTGATTGTTGAGACATTTTGAACTTAAAATAGGGCACTGGGCAGGTTAATGGGTGGTAAATGTTAACCCCAGTGCTGTGAGTGAAATGTCAATTTGATTACGAGAGTGTGGAGGACCTTCAAGTGGAGACACTCGAGAATCAGTGAAGGAGAGGAAACGTTTAAACATCTCAGCCAAGAAGATCAGCAGGTTAGTCAGTGTCTTCAATGTCACACACCCCTGGCACCCAGAAACATTTAGCGAACATCTGGGAGTTGGCAGGAATTCATTCGGGACTATGAAATGGCCAGTTCTGAGTTCTTTATTTTATTTATATAAGACTGCTGCCTTTATCCAAGGTGATTACAACATCTGAGATACAGTTGGAATCTTTGTTTTCCAATTGGAGCAGCCTGACCCGAGTACTGAGCCTGAATTGTTGCTGGGATGGACGGGGTTTTTCTTTTCAACACAGATTTGTGATCCCATGAGATGGTTTTAGAAGTGGCAGATTTTTCAACGGAAAAATCCATAAGGATTTTGTACTTGTACTGTACTGAAAATACGGGTCCTTGGGGTGACTTAGGTCCATAATCATTCCAATTCTGTGAAAGGAACTCAATTAGGGGATAAGATGGGGACACAGTCCTTCCTGGGAATTTGTCGTGAACCGGGAGTGAAAGCAAACCCCCCATTGATTCCCGGCCACAAAAGCGAGCTGATCATTCCAGGGTTTTCTTGCCCAAATGGCTACCTAGGAGGGGGGCATTGCAACAACAGACCTGCCTCCAGAAGGTCCACGGGATTAGCAGCTTCCTGCCCATCATGCTCAGCTAGGATACAGAAGGTCATTTTCCATAAAGTGAGGTCCTTGTGGCATCAAGGTGATGCTGGCTATTGACAAGGACCAGCATTGGTAAACTCAAGGAGTCCCATTCCACTGTTGACTTTTAAAAGAAGACGGAGTTCTAAATTGAAACTGCAAAAGGAGAGAGGGCTGTACTCCTGGTTTCCGGGAGTTGCCATGTCACTCAGGGAGGCCCCCTGCCTCTCCACCGCAGTTTGAGGCGGCTCATCCCTTCTCCAACTGGGCCTAGTTAAAACCCAGGAGGATTTGTCACCGCTATTGGATGGGTGGATTCAGGGGACCCCACAGTTAATTTCTGTACCACCCTCTGTAACGATGACACATGGCTTTGACCTGTACCAGGGGATTTCTCCATAGACACAGGTTATACTGGTCTTAATTTAACCAGTCGGCAGCACAAACTGGGGGCACAATGGTAATGTTGCTGCTGAATTGAATAAGGTTGTGGTCTTGTACCCGCTTATGATCACCACGCTTGTGTATGGGACTCCCAACGGGTTTTCAGAGCACCCCAACCCTCTTCCACCTGCTTTTCTCCTCGCCCCAAGAGTTGGCACCCAACCGGGACATCAGCAACACTCGGGGTTTTCCGGCTGGGGTGAGAAGGTTTGGACGGTTCTGCTCCCTCAGATTGTGAGGCCATCCATGGCTCTATGAGCTCTATGAGCACCGCCATGTTCTTAAAGTGTTTACTCCAGCCCGGGGCCGGTGGCCAAGGGTAGTGCTTGGAGCAGGTAGAGGCCACTCGGTCTATTTTATTTGCTAGTTTCTCCCTGGCTGTAGCCACTGCCCTTACCCTGCATAAGGACCATGCTTGTTGAGGAGTTAGTTGCTTGGGTCAAACCTCCAGTTTTCCACTCTAGCCCCTGCCAGTCTGGGGCACCCTAGGTGGAAATCGGGCCTGGGCTTCACGGGGAGGCAGGCCCCTCCTTCGAGAGGGCATAATACCCCTTTTTGCCTCCACCCTCCAGAGCACCCCACCCCTGTAAGCTCCTTCTGCACACCCCTGGCCTGCCTAGGTTGCCTAGTAAAGGGCCGGGCAGAGAGCTCAACGGTCTTTGAACTACAGGACTGGCCCTGGACGCTCACCTGGGTACAGGTCCTGTCCCCTTCTTTTGGGATCATTCCACCCCGCCACTACTCATTTCACAAACACCACAAAGAGCCATATGAGGTTTGGGGCAGCCAACTGTATATTTTTCTCAAATTGAAGTTTAAATGATAGCAATGCTGTGCACAAAACCAGTCAAACAGAACTGAGGGAATAGGGAAAAGGTGGAGGCTTTAAGAGGAAAACAGGAAGTGAGGCGGGGTCTTGCCATGAGGGCCTCAGCCATAGGTTCGCCAAGACATGAATCACGGAGCCGGGAGCCGCAAGGTCTTCCTCCAAGGCTCGGGCCCGAAGTGACGCCAAGAGGGCCAGGTGGAATCTCCCGGGCTGGTCTGGGAAAGGGGGAAAAGAGTCAGTGCACCTGAAAATCCCGGTATGTTCAGAATTGCCTTTCTAGCCCTTTTGCTGCTCCCATGCCCGGGGACAACATTGAATTTGATTTTGTAACACCCATGTAAATTTTGCCTTCTTGTAAAAGTTAGCACTGTTTTTAATATTCAGTTTTATTCGTCAGTGACGCTCATGGTCAAACAAAATTGCTCTCCTTCTGAGTTGATGGGTTTTCCCATTTTTCACAAGAGCCGGATGACCACCATAACAACAGACAGCTTCTTCACAGCTTTTGTGGCTAATAGTCTGCTGCACCAACACAACCTCTTGGCACCATAAAGTAAAATGGGACTTCCACCTAAAGGGAGCTAAAGTCACTTCAGTATGCAGCAATTGCCACACTGAGTTTAGATTCGAAGTGCCATGTTGGCATATCTTTACAGGTAGTAGAACTTTTCACCAGCTGTTACAGACTGAAATCAAAGGCTTCTTCTTTTGGGCACATACCCCAGCATGGCACTGCCAGATCTAAACATAACGTTGCTTTAAGTTTCCAACCCCAGAGTCCTCAAACCAACGAAGAACAAAGATGTAGTCCAGAGTTGGCCAGGATAAAATCCATGCAACCTCCTGAATCTGAAGTTCAGTTTGATGGGTCATCATGTCAGTACTCTGACTATGTGTTCCAGGGGGGCTGAGGGGTGGTCACTCAGATAGGACATTCCTCCACCCTACAGCCTGGACATTGAGAAGTCTTTGTCACTGCTGATCCTGCAATGACACTAGGTCCTCAGGTAGCATTGTATGGAAAGGGCCCCTAATTTCACCTTGACAGCTTCCCCTTTCCCTGATGTCCATATGACAGGGACCAAAACATTTGGCCCCATCCCTGCAGCTGATATCTTAAACAATTTTCATTAGACTCCATTCAGACACCCAGAGGTGACAGTTTAACCATCCTGAACAGAGCCATGTGCTGGTACTTCCAGCAGGCCATCACTACCTGTTTGGTCGCCCAGCAGATCCCAGTTAGTCTGAGGCAGCTTACCACCCAATGGGAGTGTCGCCTCCATACAGCCTTTGGTCAGATGAGATGACGTTACAGTTGACCATTGATGTCATCTGTTCAAAAATGGCGCTTGTTATAACAAATCCTGACCAGCACAGAAAGTCAGTAACCATTCAGCATTTGAACTCGGGTCAGTAGGGGCGCTTTCCCCAGTTGTGCTCCGTCAGGTATCTCCATAACAATAGTGCTGAAGACCCCAGTACGTCGGTAGATTTATTTTATGGTGCTGAATATTTTATGTTAGGTCTGAGGTGTCATCACGTTTTTTGATGGTGGTACAGTTTAAGAGTTTGATAATGGAGCTGAACAACAGAGCATTGAGCGGGGCCCAGAAAGACGAACAACAGAACACCTACATCACACAAAGGGTTTCAAAAACCAGAGTCTCCTTTAATACTGTAACAGTGCTGAAGCCTGGGATGATCACCATCAGTGTGAGCGGCAATCCAGATGTAAATGAGAAGTTACAGAGCCAGCAGAGGGGCCTATAAAAACAGCGAGACTTCAAAGTCACAATAGAATTCCAACATAGAGCAACATGAGCAGTCCTTTGAAGGACAGAGAGACACCTTAAAAGAGCCACATAAAGAGCAGAGATCCATTCTGGCAACCGTTGCTCTTTATAGTCGTTTACAAAGCAGTCAAAGTTCTGCTGCCAAAGCCTCATTGATGACCTCATGCTTTGGTTCATCTTGTAAAACACTAACCGTAAACTTGAACCTTTGAATTTTCCAGAGCAGGTTCCATATCAATGTCTGAATCTCTGATCCCTTTCCTGCCCGACAGTGACGTCACCCCAACACTGTGGTCCATGATCTCACTACCTGAAATGCCATTGCAGTGTTTTTACACAACCTGTAGTAGAAGTTCAATGTCTGCATCAGATTCAACATGGAGAATGGAGAAGATGATAGAGAGTGGAAGGAGCCCAATGCCAGAGAGTGAATGTGACAATGTTTTCAATCACGGGACACTGATAATGTATTAAAATGCAACAACAGATTTACTTTATGCAGACAGTCTGAGGTGCTGATGGAGTGTGGAACTTCACCCGTATGAGGTGCCATTTAGTGAACATAATCAAGTGATTTGAGTACACATGAGCCACCATTGTGTGTCTGTGTGATTCCAATAACGAGTGCGTTTTATGCATAAGGACAGCTTACTCCATAACTCAGAGATATTTAGGAATTATCTGTTGTAAAAACCCTGGCAGCACATGTCTGTGATGGCAGCTGTCACCAGGTGTGACGTTGTTTCTCTTTCACTAGGACGCTAAGGGAAAACTGACAAGACTGGCATCAAATCATCAAGATGGACCATGATGTGAATATCCAATATTTGATAAACACAATTCATTATTCTTAAAAGTCAAGTAAAGACTGAGACTGGTCAGTGACCCCGTTGAGTGTTTCATAGCAAAGGGAGGAATGTCACCGCTGACAACATGGCCACAAAAACCCCCATGGAACTCGGCTACTTGCTAAAAAAACAAGCCTACCACAGCCAAAGTGAGATGTGAGCTGCCACCTCACTGAGAAGGACAACATGAGGTGGTCAAGGCGGCCACACCAGCAAAGAGCACAAGTTTAGCCAGGTGGGGGAAATCACACAAAAAACAGAGGAAGGTGTGTATGTTATTTTCAGCTTCTGGGCTGTTTGGTGTTCATCTGAGATTCTGTCCACAGACCAAGAAAAGGGTTTGATCGAGATCGCCACCCCATATTTGAGGAGTGTTGGGTTTGGTGAGAATTTCACAGATATGATCAGGCTCTTACACCACATTTGTGGGGTTTTTAAAAGTTTGAGTGCCCCCTTTCAGTGAAGAAATGGATTTGAAGGACTGTGCCTTGTCTGGTGTGCTGTCGCTTTGTCCATGACTTTTCTCTGAGATCAATCAAGACTGCTTTTTGTTACATCTAACGCTGATATTGAAGTATTAGTCTTGTTCAAATGAGTATTTGAAAGTAATTCTTCATCAAAAATCACCTGGCCAAGAGTAATGAGATTCATACTGCTCCTCGACGTTACGCCTCCCATCAGATCTTAGGAACAGAAAGCGTTCTGACACCTTGTGGTCTTGATGGGGCTGAGGGTATTCAGTAACTGGGATTGAGTTTTCACATAAAGGAGCCACTGACTTTACAAATGGAGTGGACTTCAAATAAACTGTCATTTAGGGGACGAAAGTGACTCACAGTCTGATAGCCTCAAAACTTTGTACAAACTCCAGTGAAGCGGACCTCCTACCTGGGTTCACAGGATCCAGAAATTGCTGTTGTTTCTTTAGAAATGACCAACAGTAAAAAAAGTATGACCTTTCTTACCTTTGGAAGAAAGCATCAGGGTCATTGATGTCCCTTTCAAAAGTTTCTCAGTTTATTCTCCGAGTCTCTTCGTTTCTTTCCCTGAGTGCATTGGGCTCCTCTTCCATCTGAGAGGCTTTGTTTTGATTAAAGGGAGCTAATAGTCATGAACAGACACAACGGGCCTGTCCGCTTTTGTAACTTTTAAGGGGTTCTTATGTTTTAAGATGTGACATCTGGTGGCTTACGATGTTTCATGTTAATTCTATTTTGATGTCCCTTTTCTCCAGTGATAATTTTATTAGCATACCAATAAACACCCAATACAAACTGTCCCAAGTGTATAATGACAGTGTAGTGCTTTTATTGCCCTCAGTGTTTCATCAGTTTTGGGGGTCAAGCAGTCAGGGTGATTCTGGGTTTTTTATCATTCACGGCCAAAGACCTACCACAGGTTGAACAACTCCATCAGCCATTGATTCAAAGTGAGAACCCCTGCTGTTAATCTTCCTCATTCATAAACACAATGGGGCATGTCATAAGAAGGGTGTCTGTTTAAGATGGACTTTACAATATTGAGCAAAATAGCAGACTTTCAGACTAAAATTGTTATTGATATGCCAAGGAGAACAATCTGGGTTGGAGGTTAAGGCACCTGCTTTAATTAAGACCCCAAATAAGACAAGAACATTCTTAACTGGAGGAGAATTCTGAACAAATCATAACAACTACTTCTTTATACTATGGTAATTAACCAAAGATGCGAAACTTTTGGACAAAAAGAAAACATATTATTCAAATGTATAATCTATGGTTCTTCTGTTTTAGTGACTAACAATGTCAGATTCATCATAACCAAAAAAAAGAAAAGAAGGAGAAAGATTATATGGCTTCACATCTTCTATCTGATCTATCTATCTATCTATCTATCTATCTATCTATCTATCTATCTATCTATCTATCGATTATATAGTGCCTTGCATCTATCTATTATTATCTTCTTCTTCTTCTTCTCTATCTATCTATACTTCATCTATCTATTATTATATAGTGCCTTTCATTTATCTTCATCTATCTATCTATCATCTATCTATCTATCTATCTTTTCCTATCTATCTGTGATGAGTGTTGTTCTTTTTCTTCGTTTTTAATTTTATTTCTATCTTTCGGTGAAAAAGCTAAAATTGTTTTTACTGAGTGGCTTAGGCCACGGCAGCCAATGGCAACCTTTTAAAAGTGGACT
>NW_024377182.1:0-25526 GCF_016835505.1 Polypterus senegalus | reverse complement strand
TTTTTTTTTTCCCAAAACAAAAGATTTAAAAAGTTTCTTTTCTTTTATTTCGAAAGTTACTATTCATCCATTCTGGTGTGACATTCTTTGTGAATCAATAGAATCAGGGTCATCAGGAGCTATTGAGGGGTACAGCTGTTGTCATCAGCATAGCTGTGGTAGCCCCGTGTGCTCTGAGATAATCTGACCAAACGGAAGCATGTGGATTGAGAATAACAGGGACCAGGATGAGCCTTGTGGAACACCATGCCCCGGATATCATGTGTCTTGAGTTGTGATTACATGCATTATATGCAGTGGATTGATGTGGGATGAATGTGGTGATAGCTGTCAGTTGGCGGATGCAGAGATTAAACATTTAGGCTGATCACTACGAATTCTAAATTAAAAATGCGTTACGAGGGCACTGAATCAAGTGATTGTATCGAAAATTGGAATGGGTAGTAAATGCTATGAACCCGCATATCCAGATGCTAGAGACCGGAGAAAATTGATAGATCTTGTACAGCTTCTGAAGCTTTTCCCAGAAGCTGTGAGAATGGAGGGCAATCAGCTATTTATAAAGCTGCACCAGAATTGCGTTTGCTGGTCCTGATAATGAAACATTCCCCTGCGGAATGGAAACCATTTAATAAAATTGCCCCGCATCATTTAATAGGGCTCTGTTTATCTATGCTCCCCGGAGTTAATCAGCAGACAGTATGGGATGTGGCTGCATTATTAGGTGAGTTAGATGAATTGGCTACGGTGAAAGGCATCTACTGGGCAGAGACCACGAGCCATAGAAGGACATGATAAAATAAAAAGTAACCGTTCAAGGATAGTGCATGATCTACTGCGAGGGATAAATATGTGAATTTCCCCTTGGGATTAATAAAGTATCTATCTACTTCTATCTATCTATCTATCTATCTATCTATCTATCTATCTATCTATCTATCTTCTATCTATCTATCTATCTATCTATCTATCTATCTATCTATCTAAAAGGATGTAGATGGCAAACCAAATGGGGAACTTTTGGAGATGGCAAGCTCTGAGAATGTCAAAAAAAGAAGAGGGCAGAATCACTCCAACCACACTGCCTAGTGAGGAGGAAAAGAAACACTCCGAACAAAAACCAAAACGATATTTTCACTTTCGAAAGAGTGACACACACCCTCGACCAACATATTGAGGGATGGCGGGTCTTCTGTAGCGGGATGTACAGCTCATTCATACAGGAGACCAACGCCAGTACGTCCACTAACAATTTACTGGGGTAAAGGAAGAAAACCACATCAGGTTATGGCATTTATGGACACTGGGGCAGAAATAACGTTAATTAATAGGAATCCACATAACTTTTCAGGACCAATTGTAAATGTAAACTGGATACGGGGGCTCAGATATCCAGGCTAAATCACAGTACACACAGCAATAGGAAAGTCACCCTCTTTTAAAGCTAAGGTGCTTATTTCAGAATTGCCTGAATATATTCTGGGGATAGATATTCTTACAGGAAAGTCATTCCAAACAGAATGGGGAACATTTTCTTTTGGGATTTGTAATGTCATGTGTAGAATAGTAAAAGCAATAGTAAGAGGAAAGGCAAAATGGACCCCTTTAGAAATTCCAGTCCCTGACACACCTGTAAATTTAAAACAGTATCGTTTGCCAGGAGGTTTGCAAGAAATAGGAGAAACAGTGGAAGAGTTATTTGGGTAGTAA
The DNA here is from genome assembly GCF_016835505.1 of Polypterus senegalus. Classification (NCBI taxonomy): domain Eukaryota; kingdom Metazoa; phylum Chordata; class Cladistia; order Polypteriformes; family Polypteridae; genus Polypterus; species Polypterus senegalus. The sequence continues at coordinate 23,816 of NW_024377182.1, read as the reverse complement.
ATTATTCGACCTGCAGTTAGCCCTTTCAATTCTCCTGTGTGGCCAGTCAGAAAACCGGATGGTTCATGGAGAATGACAATCGATTACAGAGGTCTAAATGCTAAAGCACCGCAATTGACTGCTGCAGTTCCTGATATTGTGACCATCATAGAAGACATCATGGCTAATGCAGGAGAGTGGCATGTGCTGACCTGGCTAATACGTTTTTCTCTATTCCAATTGCAACCCAAAGTCAAGATCAGTTTGCATTTACATGGAAGGACAGACAGTACACCTTTCAAGTACTGCCACAGGGATACCTACACAGCCCTACGTTGTGCCATGGACTTGTAGCAAGAGATCTGGCTACCTGCTCAGATTTGGAAAAGGTATAATGTTTCCATTATGTGGATGATATAATGTTAACTGGGGATGAAGCATCAGTAACAAATGCATTGCCAGTTTTAATATCCCACATGGAGAGCAGAGGATGGGCTATCAATAAAGACAAAATCCAAGGACCCACCAGAGAGTTAAAAGTCTGGGCATGATGTGGTTTGGGCCAGAAAAATGAGTGCCCCAAAAAGTAATTGACTCTTTGTATAAATTAAAGGCACCAACTAACAAAAAAGAAGCTCAATCCTTTGTGGGTTTAATGGGCTTTTGGAGAGCATTTGTGCCACATTTGGGACTAATTTTAAGACCTATACATGATGTTGTCAAGAAAAAGGCACAGTTTGAATGGACAGAAAAACAACAAGTTGCTTTTGAGGCAGCTAAAGAAGCTTTAGTCCAACACCAAGGACTGGGACCTTTAAAAGCTAATTTGCCTTTTGAACTGGAAGCCACAGAACAGAATAATATTGCTACGTGGAGCTTATGGCAAAGCATGGCAGTAACATGTTCCCATCGGCTTTTGGAGACGACAGCTGACAGGCTCACAGACTAAATATACACCACTTGAAAAGCAGCTTCTTACAGCATACTGGGCTCTTTTGCACACTGAGAGACAGACAGGTCCTGCTCCGGTAAAGCTACTCACTAACTTGCCCATTGCTGGGTGGGTTAGAGATAATGGCCTGGGGGGGAGAGCAGGCGCTGCCCAAAATCAAACTTTATGCAAGTGGAAATGGTATTTACAAGCCAGAGCACACTTTGAAGGCAAAGACACGAGTGCCTTACAAGGGGCTATGGCCGGAGCTGTGATTTATGAGGATCCAGAGGACATACCACCTGTTCTGCCTGTAGTGGAGTCGCCTTTAAAAGAAGCACCAGCATACGATCATTTGACACCAGCAACAGGAGAACAGCTGGTTCACAGACGGGTCAGCAACTGTGGAAGGAGGAAAAAGGCTTTGGAGAGCAGTGGCTTATCAACCTCACACTGAGACCATCCTGAAGCAACAGGGGGAAGGTAAATCAAGCCAATGGGCTGAACTTATTGCTGTCGCTATGGCATTAACAGAAAATCAAAGCTTCCCTATTGTTGTTTATACTGATAGCTGGGCAGTTTTTCAAGGACTAACAGTGTGGATCACAATGTGGAGAAGGGCTGCTTGGACTATTCATGGGAGAGAACTCTGGGGTGGCACAGAACTGTGGGAGCAGCATTGGATAATAGGCACGAGACTCTCATTGGTCATGTAGATGCCCATGCCCCACTGATATCCCTTGAGAGGCTTTATAACCAACAAGCTGATCTAATAGCTGCTGTTCAAGAAATCAACCTGGAAGAAGCCTATATAGAGAATGAGAGACCTGTGCAAATATGCTGAAGTAAATGTAATCGAGCCTTCCTTAATATCATTAGCAAGGTGGGCTCATGAAACTTCAGGACACATGGGAGCAGAAAAAACATATCAATGGTGTCATCAGCGATGTATACCAGTCACTATTGATATTGTTAAACAAATAGTGAATAATTGCTCCACATGTACAGAAGTAAAACAATGGCCCCTACAGAAGAAGGCAACTGGTAAACTGAAGAGAGGAATGGGACCAGGACAAATTTGGCAAGTGGATTACATTGGGCCACTGCCATGAGAAAATAAACTACTATATGCTCTAACTGCAGTAGATACTTATTCTGGACTGTTACAAGCTTATCCATCAACAAGAGCTGACCAGAAAGCTACACTTAATGGACTGAGCCATTTAATCCAAGCATATGGAGTGCCTGAAGAAATCCAAAGTGATCAAGGAAGCCACTTTGCTGCGAGAGACGTACAAGAGTGGGCTCAAGGAGCTGGCATTCAGTGGACTCTGCATATCCCTTATCACCCACAGGCTGCAGGACTTATTGAGAGAATGAATGGCCTGTTGAAAGAACAAGTTAAAAAACTAACTGGGCACAATCATCTTAAAGGCTGGACTAAAGTTTTAAAGCAAGCCTTATTTAATCTCAATAATCGTCCGTTGGCTGGGTCCACACCTTTTATGAGACAGCAAAATGTCGAGGGGGAGCCACCTGTGTGTGCCCTCCGCCTGACAACAATTAGTCCACTGGCAAACAATGAATTAACTCCCACAGGGTTATTGGTTAGGGCACCTAAATCACTTACAATCAAGTTAAACTCCTCAGAAAGACTCAGCTTGGGAATAACAGGTCAGTGGCCAAAGGAATGGGAGGTTAGAATAAATGTTGAAATGCTTGTAACAGATGCATGCTTAACAGAGACATTAGAGATCTGTTTAAATGAATGGTATTTAGTATTAGAAAATCAAGGCAGTAAAGACATACACATAGCTGAAGGACAGGCCATATGTAAATTGCACATAGAAAAAGTCACACCTGTTTTAGTCAGTATTGAACAGTTTAAAGGAGAAATTGGAAGGAATGTATGAGTTTTAACTCCAGGGCAAAAGCCGAGGGCAGGAGAAATAATAACTGCAGGACCAGGAGACACTAGAATGGTTCTTTTAACACTAGAATTACCAGAGCCTACGAAAAAACTCGTAATTCCGTCCCACCTTAAATCGCTTCTTAAAATCGTTCACAGCTCTCCACCAGCGTCTTTTGTAATCTAAATGTGCTGATAAAGAAAAGCTGCAAGTAGCCGGCTATTCCATCCCCCCACCGACTTAGAACGTGCACAAACTTCTCCCAGCTCACGCCTAAGATTGATTGTCTGGGAGTGAAGTGGAGTTTTAGAGTGGAAATAATAGATCATTATTTGGAATACACGCATTTCACGTGTGTTCCGTTTCTACAGTAATCCGTGTAAACACATTTTTAAAACAGAAGCGTTTTTCATATTGTAATAGTAAATGACAAAATGTAAGCATAAACTATATAATGTATGAAGCCTGAAGTCCAAATATCAAACACTTCCACAAAAGGTACAAATATAATAGAACAAGTATGCTTTTATTCAAAATATAACTGCAGAAAAAAGCCACCTTAGCATGCCATATTGACACATACGCATTACTGCAGCTGACACAGTAGCATAATGGTATCAGCCACTGACTAGTATCCAAAAAGGTCATGAGTTCGATCCACATGGTTCAGTTTTAAGAAGTAAACTGCTCTTATTCTTACTATTTTAGAATAAAACACGATTTGATTTCAGTGTTTAACAGCCAGTGTAATTTATGATACTTGTAAAGGTTAGTTTTTTTTATTCACTTTTCATTCTCTTAGTCGTGTTCAGGATCCTTCCCTACCCCATCTGAGAATGCTCTTTTCACATAAAGATGCGCTGTAGCTCTGCAGCGTACTTGTGACTACATTCTCGTACCAATACTTGAACTGAAGTGCCTCGCGCACTTTTAGGCATTACACGTCTATTTTTTGAGCATGCCCGTCGCCAAACACAGGAACATATGTTGGTGTACAAGAATAAAAACAAGTGCACTTTTATTCTAGATTATAAGTGAAGAAAAATAAAGCAAGTTACAGTAGGTGTTGATAATGACAGCTTATGCGTGGTGCAATGCTAAGAACTGCTGATTTCGATCCGTGCTATATAAAATCATCACATTCAAATATTAACAATTTCACACACCCTTCCTACATTCACGACATGTGTACTTGTTGCAGTGTACACATCTCTCTGTGCTATGGTTCCTATTACACTGAATGAGCACCTGACATTGTACTTTCTTCCCTATATAAATAACATCTGAGTACAGCGCATCTCCAAATAAATCACATTTGAGTTATAGCGGTCTCCAAATAAATCACATTCGAGTTATAGTGCGTCTTTATGTGAAAACAGCATTGTCAGATTGGGGGGGGGGGTTTGATCGTGAACGCGCCTGAGGGAATGGAACTGAATAAAAAAAAATCCTGAAATCAAGTGTATGTTTTTATTCTAAAATAGTTAAGTACATGCAATATTATTTGAAAACGAGCAGCTTCAGATCGGGTTTGAATACACGCCACGCTGAACTCCCTGTCTATCTATATAGTAATAACAGTAATTTTATTATTATATAGGAGCTTTGCTGTCTGCCTATCATATAGTGCCTTTCCTTCCTACCTATCTATATATCTATCCCTTAGCTGTTTTATATATCTATTATACAGTGCCTTCCTGTTTATTTATTTATTTTATTTATTAATTTTATTACAATCAATACATAGCAATCAAGTTTTTACAAAAAAAAAAGAATTATGCTAAGAACAGATCGATCCCCACCCTTGAGAGAGAGAGCAAGCCAAACGGTGTAAAATTTAAGGCTTGTAAAAATACCTAAATCAACAAATTCTCTGTGCTTTATAAACTCATTTCAAAATATTACTGATTAGATCCTGCCATGTTTTGAAAAAGTCTGCACAGGATCCTCTAACTGAGTATTTGATTTTTTCCAATTTTAAATAATATAACACATCAGTTTCCCACTGACTTAAAAGAGGAGAGTTTGGGTTCTTCCAGTTTATCAGAATAAGTCTGCGTGCAACAGTGTAGTGAATGCAATCACAATTTGTTTGTCCTTCTCCACTTTAAGACCCTCTGGAAGAACCCCAAACACAGCTGTTAATGGGTTAGGAGGGATTGTGAGTCCAAGGCTGTCTGAGAGGTAATTAAAAATGTTTGTCCAGAATAATGTTAATTTGGTGCAGGCCCAGAACATGTGACCCAGTGAGGCTGGGGCTTGCTGCAACGCTCGAGGTTGGATCATGCCCTGGAAACATTTTGAGAGTTTTAGTCGAGACAGATGTGCTCGATATATAATTTTGAGTTGTATAATTGTATGCTTTGCGCATATGGAGCTCGAGTGAATTCTCTGCATTGCTACTTTCCACTCCTTTTCTGATATATTAATTGAGAGGTCATTTTCCCAGTGTCCTCTTGGATCTTTGAAAGGAAGGGATTGTAAAATGATTTTATATATTGTAGAGATGGAGTCTAATTCCTCAAAATTGAGCAATATTTTTCCAGCGTGGATGAGGGTGCAAGATGAGGAAAATCTGGAAGGTTCTGTTTAACAAAGTTCCTGATTTGAAGATAGTGAAAGAAATTTGTAGTTGGAATGTTAAATTTGGAATGTAATTGTTCATAGGATGCAAAGACGTTGTCTATATAAAGATCTCTAAGCAAGTTAATTCCAAATTTTTTCCAGATATTAAAAGCTGCATATGTTTGTGAAGGTTGAAAGAGATGGTTCTTTGCAGGTGCCACAGAAAGAAGCTTCTCCGCCTTAAAATGCTTTCTACATTGGTTCCAGATTCTAAGTGAGTGGAGCACAATTGGGTTGTTAGTGTATTGCCGATAACAGCAGTGTTTATTGGTGCGCAGAGCAGGAATACAAAGAAGTACTGCAGGATTTTACTTCTATTGTGGTCCATGCCTGTGTATGTTCTTCTATTTGTGTCCAGGTTCTTATCGCTGTATATTTGCCGCAGTAATAAAACTGGAAGTTAGGTAGAGCCATGCCGCTTCTGCCTTTTGTCTTTGTAGGGTCGCTTTTGATGCGTGGATGTTTTGAATTCCAAATAAATGAGGTTATTGTTGAATCTAATTGCTTAAAGAATGATTTATTAATGTATATTGGAATGTTTTGAAATAAAAAGGAGCTTAGGAAGAATATTCATCTTAACAGTGTTAATTCTTCCAGCTAGTGTGAGATGAAGAGTTGACCATCTATGCAAATCTTGTTTAATTTTTTCCATGCAGACGACAAAATTTTGCTGATATAGAGCTTTATGTTTACTTGTGATGTTTACCCCGAGGTATTTAAACTGTTCTGCAATGATAAAAGGTAGGGTGTCTAATCTAATATTATATGCTTGAGAATTCACTGGAAAGAGTACACTTTTATTCAGATTAATTCTGAGACCAGAGATCTTTTGAAATTCTGTGAGTGCTGCTAAGACTGCAGGCACAGAATTTTCTGGGTCCGATATATACAGTACCATGTCATCTGCATATAATGAGATTTTCTGTTCCAGTCCTTCTCTGCTAATCCCCTTTATCTGATCAGTATTTCGACAATGTATTGCCAGTGGTTCAATGGCAATTGCAAACAGCAGTGGTGATAAGGGGCATCCTTGTCTAGTGCCACGTTCTAGTTTAAAGTAGTCTGAGCAAATGTTATTGATGCAAACTGAAGCTTCTGGGTTAGTATACAGTAATTTAATCCATGCACAAATGTTCGGGCCAAACCCAAACTTCTCCAAAATAGTAAAAAGGTATTTCCATTCAATCATGTCAAATGCTTTTTCTGCTTATTTATATATCTAGTGCCTTCTCTGCCTGTCTGTCTGTCTGATTGCATATAGCGCTGAACTTACTGCTCTGTACTATTCTGTCCTCTGTTTATGCTGTTTTCACATAAAGATGCGCTATAACTCAAATGTGATTTATTTGGAGACGTGCTGTACTCGAATGTTATTTATATAGGGAAGAAAGTACAATGTCAGGTGCTCATTCAGTGTAATAGGAACCATAGCACAGAGAGATGTGTACACTGCAACAAGTACACATGTCGTGAATGTAGGAAGGGTGTGTGGAAATTGTTAATATTTGAATGTGATGATTTTATATAGCACGGATCGGAAATCAGCAGTTCTTAGCATTGCACCACGCAAGCTGTCGTGATCAACCGCCTACTGTAACTTGCTTTATTTTTTCTTCACTTATAGTCTAGAATAAAAGTGCACTTGTTTTTTATTCTTGTACACCAACATATGTTCCTGTGTTTGAGCGACACGGCATGCTCAAAAATAGACGTGTAATGCCACGAAAAGTGCACGAAGGCACTTCAGTTCGCAAGCATTGGTACGAGAATGCAGTCACAAGTACGCTGCAGAGCTACAGCGCTGCCTTTATGTGAAAACAGCAGTGTCAGATGGGGGTAGGGAAGGATCCTGAACACGACTGAGAGAATGAAAAGTGAATAAAAATAAAAAACTAACCTTTACAAGTATCATAAATTACTGGCTGTTACACACTGAAATCAAATGCGTGTTTTTATTCTAAAATAGTAAGAATAAGAGCAGTTTACTTCTCAAAACTGAACCACGTGGGATCGAACTCATGACCTTTTGGATACCAGTCAGCGGCTGATACCATTACACTATCGTGGCAGGTGTAGTATGTATGTGTCAATATGGCATACTAAGGTGGCTTTTTTCTGCAGTTATATTTTTGAATAAAAGCATACTTGTTCTATTATATTTGTACCTTTTGTGGAAGTGTTTGATATTTGGACTTCAGGCTTCATACATTATATAGTTTATGCTTACATTTTGTCATTTACTACTACAAAATGAAAAACGCTTCTGTTTTAAAAATATGTTTACACGGATTATTGTAGAAACGACCACACGTGAAATGCGTGTATTCCAAGTAATGATCTATTATTTCCACTCTAAAACTCCACTTCACTCCCAGATAATCAATCAAGGCATGAGCTGGGAGAAGTTTGTGCACGCTCTAAGTCGGTGGGGATGGAATAGCCGCTACTTGCAGCTTTTCTTTTGTCAGCACATTTAGATTAACAAAAGACGCTGGTGGAGAGCTGTGAACGATTTTAAGAAGCGATTTAAGGTGGGACGGAATTACGTTTCTTCTTGAGGCTCTGGTAATTCTAGTGTTAAATGGCCAAGGTCCGGCTTACTTGTATGAACTTATCATGACTTACAAACCTGAGCGCACTTTAAGATCTCAAGATGCCGGTCTGCTTAGGATTCTAAGGATTAATAAAATAACAGTGGGAGGTCGAGCTTTTAGTTACTGAGTCCCTAAACTATGGAGTGGTCTTCCTGCTGCTATAAGAGATGCCCCTTTGGTCTCACCTTTTAAATCCCGGCTGAAGACTCACTACTTCAGTTAAGCACACCCTGACTAGAGCTGCTGATTAACTGTACTGACTGCATCTCTGTTGTTAGTCATTAGCATTAAAACATAAGTAACATGATAGTTAGAATTTGTAACTCACCCTCACCTATTCTGTTTCACTTTCAGTACTCAAATGTGCCACTTGGTGCCACTGCCCACCTGAAAAGTTGTTTTTCCTGCCTAAGGTAAAGTCATTCCTGATAGAGGATCGCAGGAATTTTTGAGTAGATGGGTCCTTTCATCTGATTGGCTGGCCCAGTACTGTCTCAGCTGTGGAATGGTCAATTTGGGGAGGCAGCTTGATGGCCGAGGTCCCCAGTACTCTAAACAAATCCAAATCCCATTCTGTGATATCATTAACTGTTAATTTCGTCTGCACTTGTAATAATTTAATTTTTATACTCTACTGAGGATTACTTGTGTTCTATTCTGTGCATTGTATTGTATTGGCCCCCTTCTTTTTGACACCCACTGCACGCCCAACCTACCTAGAAAGGGGTCTCTCTACAAGGTTTTTTTTGGGAGTTTTTCCTTATCTTCTTAGAGAGTCAAGGCTCGGGGTCTGTCAAGAGGCCCGTTGTGGCACTTCATGTGTGATTTTGGACTAAATAAAAATAAATTGTATTGTATTGTATTGTATCTGTGAATGTATCCTGTTTCTATCTAATTCAGTTTCACTGGTAGTGTAGAGAATCCAAAGTTAAACCTTAACTGAGCATCGCCATCTTCATCTTGTCAACAGTACCAAGATCAACATTGATGATGGGTGTTGATAAGAGTGTTCAAAAACATCTCTATGCTGAGGAACAGAGAGCTAAGTGACAATGTGATGGTTATGCCAAGTTATATTATGGTTACTCTCGTGTCTAATCAGAACTGGAACTCTGTACAGATACTTTTTTATCAAAGAGAGTAAGGCAAGAGTCAACAAAATTACCAGCAGGTAGGGTTGAACTGGTTAGCTGGTCCACCAGTTTAAACAACAGGCATTAACAACAACTTCTGTGTGAGACTTTTGATCCGCTGAAATAAATTCATTATGTTTGTCTCATAACTGCACAAAGCCAAGTCTCACATTTTTATATTGCTTATTTCTGAATGTAAGTGTTTTCAAACCTTGCCTATAACTCATAAGCAGCCATATAACCCTAAAGCACATCTGGAGTACTGGCTCCTGTAAGAATTGGCAAGTAACCATTTGAACGTGTGTGAGATACCACTAAAGACAAACTAGAGACTTGTGGCTTACTTTGAATGAAATTGTTTGGAAACGTGATTCTGATTTCAACATATTGCAAATAAGGAGCAATTAGGAACAATTAGGATCACGTCAATTCAGTTGACCATTAGTGGTCTCTGCCTCTAGAAGATGACAGTTAAGATACAAAGACTGCTTGGACATATTCTCCTTATAAAATGACCAGGACATGGTTGTAACCTGTGACTCAGTATCAACAAACCCTTGTACCCCACCGTTGACAGTCACACTGACCACACACTTTGTGTAACTAAGCCTCCAGGAACTCCTCCATCATACTCTGATGTTTGTAAATCGGTGGCAGTTTTCAACTTTTTAGTTCTCAGTTGCTCTTTAACAGGGGCTCTTCTTAGTTTAAGTAATCATCAGTAGGATTATTCTCTACATCCCAGACATGCTGCTTCTTTCTTAGCTCTTTCTTTTTAGCAGCACCAAGCACAGGCTTGGACACAAAGTAGCTAAACAGGACAATTCAATATGCACATCCTCTCCACAATTAAACAGTATCAAGTCTCAAGTTTGTTTTTGAGCTGTTGTTATTTAGTGGTGACTTACATTTTTCAGAATCATTAATTTGGTGGATTTTATTTACCTGTTCTGGGTGTAACCTTTGCCAGAAATTCATCATCTGCAGCTTTTAAATAAGCTATCTGAACTTGTAATGCAGTGATCTGTGTTCTCATTTTCTGTTCTCCTTGGTGTTATTTGATATTCTGCAGAAAAGCCTTCTAAGTTGACCTCCTCAGCAACAACTCTACTTTACTTTGTGTATTCCAAGATGTTGTTTCTTTCTGCTGGAATTTGAAGTTTGTTTGTTCTCCTCATTGTGTAAAAGGAACAATGGCTCTGAGTGAGACGGCAGTTTACATTTCTTTTGTTCAAGTTGAAGACGTGTAATTAAAGTGTCATTTTAACAGCCTTGGCTGAATTATTTTAGCATTGGGCTGTTAACATCACCATGGCAGTGACACGTCCCCTCCTAACACCATTAAGCACAGTAAACTGTAATCTCCGCCAGTATCTGGAGGCCTTTCATCCATTATTCTGACTAATCTGAGTACATTTAGTAAACAGTTTGTCTCGATCCTCAAGTGTATCATATGTATAGCACAGTAAGATAGGCACTGGTGCTCAGTGAGGCCCTAAATGTTTAATGATGGTTGTAGCAGGGGGTCACAGGGTCTCTTTTTGTTGTTACTGCTGTCTGGGAAGTGCAGGTTGTGTCAGATAAAATTCAGTATCATGAACAGGACAGAGTGTTGTAGCAGAGACTGGCCTCATCTGAAGAGCACAATATGAATGTGTGGAGATTTACCTTGATTTATTTACTTATCTTCCTAGAGCATAAAGTCACAAATCAACTGGAGCTTCCTCTGTTTGATCAACACGGCACGCTGACACAGTACATGTGCACTGAAGTGACATTAGCTGCAGGTGGAAGCTCCTGTCACACCCTACACAACTGTGTTTGATCTTACTCAGGAAAAGATCCCAATTGCCCCACAAGAAAAAGACTTACGAGACTCTTCAGTACGTGAGCGACTCTCCATACTTGTGTTTAGATCTAGACGGTTTATGTGTCCTAAAAAGAAGTTTAACTGCATTCTCGAACCTTTGCTCATGTACTGAAGTGTCAGCAGGTATTTTTCAAGGCATTACACGTGTAATTTGTGAGCATGCTCTTGTTGATCAAACAGTCTACTTGTGACTTTACGCTGTAGGAAAATAACTCAATAAATCAAGGTAAATAACATTTGATCTGACCTTTAAATAAGTAACATATAAATCACAAACAGGAGTTTACACGATACGTTGGCGAGCTCTGTAAGCCATGCTGTTTCGTTGAAGGACAGGTGTGAGGGCAACGTGAAATGCATGTGTTCCAAATAACGAGATATTTTTTAGCCTACACGGCTCGAGGTACCTCACTCCCTGGTGAATAAGGCTTCAGTTGGGAGAGGTTTTTGCTGTTTCTGTGGCGGTGGGGAGGCTGCTTGCTGATTGGGCTTATCGACACATTTACAAAACAAAAGTCAATGATGGAAAGGTAATGAGTTTTTCATAAGCTTTGGTAATTCTAGAGTTAAACATTATTTTAGAGAAAAAGTGTAAAAGATTTCAAACAATTGCCAACTTGTTCACACCAGGCTGCTCAAGATGCTCAAAGAAGTTCCTAAGAACCCCCGAACCCCTAGGTAGCACTTGTCACTGCTGATGTCAAAGTGTGTGAGTCTACCATTAGGAAGAGGCTGCACCAGTTAGGTCAACATGAATGGTGTGCCAGAAGGAAATATTTGCTGTCCAGAAAGAATATCAAGACAAGACAAATGTTTGCCCATGAGCATCTAGGCAAAGACCAGGGCCTCTGAAACAATGTGCTTTGAACTGATTAGGCAAAGAAAGAGTTATGTGGTCACAGTACTAGAAGACAGAAAACCAAAAGAAAGTATTTTAACAGAAAAACCCGATGCCACCTGTGAAGCATGATAGTGGTGGAAACGTTCTGTTTCTTGACTACTTTGCTGCAGCAGGGCCCTGGGCAGCTCACCATTACAGAATCCATCAGCAATTCTCCACTGTACTAAGGGTGCTTGAGGATAATATGAGACCATCTGTCAGAAGAATGAATGTAAACCAGAAATAGTCCTTAAAATATGACAGTGACCCTAAACATACCAAGTCAAAGCCCAGACATGAATCTTATTGACATGAAGTGTGGAAATTTGAAATGAGCTGTGCATGCAAGACACCCTCAAATATCCCTCAGCTCAAAGAATTGTGCATGGAGGAGTGAGAAGAACTTTCTGCAAGCTGATGTCAGAAACTGCTAGACAGTTAAAGAAAATGCAGGGCTGAGGGGGCAATACCAGCGATTAGAGCCATGGTGGCAGAAATGTCACATCTGTTAATTTTTTATTGAATAAATTTATTGTAAAGTTAGATTGTCATAATTTTTGATTTGATTTACATCACCTCTATCTAAAGATACTGTTTACCACTAGAATTACCAGAGCCTACAAGAAAACTTGAAAATCCGGCCCACCTTAAATTCGTTCGCACCTCTCCCTCAGCATCTTTTGTCCTGTAAATGATGCCAATTAAGACAAGCAGCAAGCAGCCTGCTATTCCATCCCCCCACCGTCGCAGAACGTTCACTAAGTTCTCCCAGCTCGTGCCTTGTTTGATTATCTGGGAGTAAAGTGCTGGAGTTTTAGAGTGGAAATAATAGATCGTTATTTGGAACACATGCATTTCATATGTGTTCCATTTCTACAGTAATCTGTGTAAACACATTGTTAAAACAGAAACTTTTACATATTTTAGTAATAAATGTTACAAAATGTAGGCATAAACTATATAATGTGTGAAGCCTGAAGCCCAAAGATCAAATAAACACTTTCACAAAAGGCTCAAGGATGAGACGACAGTTTCTGTGGCGTAGCGGTAAGATTTGCTGACTTATAATCAAGAGTCCCCAGTTCGTTTTTATTTGAAACTGGGATTAACTGTCAGTGGTGTTTTGAGGCAACGGAACTGGACATTCTCTGATCTGGAGGGATAAAACCTGACACACAAACGCTGGTAAATCTGCCTTCTGTGTATCTCTTGATTTTTTTTTTTCAGTTTTATTGAGTGTTCCTGCTCACACTGAATTAGTATGCACCTTATGGTCTATGATGTCAAAAAAAAAAACAATAAACACAGACATAGGTATATGTGATATTTGAATTATTCAATTTATGACCTTTTTATGAGGTCAGTTCAGCGCTATATGCAATCATCAAATTCAAATATTAACAGTTCACACACACGCAAGGACAGTCCTTCCTACATTTACAACATGTGTGCACATATTCTCTTGCTGTGGTTTCTATTACACACCTAAAAGAAAGATGCAATATATGTGACATTTTGAAGAAATCATTTTATGATCAGAATAGTACCAATCAGAAAACATCATCTCTGCATTGGTCTGTCGTGGTGAAAAAGGAGCTGAGCCATAAGGCAAAGCTCTCAATTTACCAGTCGATCTACGTTCCTACTCTCACCTATGGTCATGAGCTATGGGTAGTGACCGAAAGAAGAGATTGCGAATACAAGCGGCTGAAATTAATTTCCTCCGCAGGGTGTCTGGGCTTTCCCTTGAAGATAGGGTGAGAAGCTCAGTCATCCGGAGGGGCTCAGAGTAGAGCCGCTGCCCTCCACACGAGAGGAGTCAGATGAGGTGGCTCGACATCTGATCAGGATGCCTCCTGGATGCCTCCCTGGTGAGGTGTTCCGGGCACGTCCAACCGGGAGAAGGCCCCGGAGAAGACCCAGGACACGCTGGAGGGAGAAGGTCTCTCGGCTGGCCTGGGAACGCCCGGGGTTTCCCCGGAAGATCTAGAAAAGTGGCTGGGGAGAGGAAAGTCTGGGCATCTCTGCTCAAGCTGCTGCCCCGCACCTGATCTCGGATAAGTGGAAGAGGATGGATGGATGGATGGAGAACACATCATCGCACTAATGCAATATTATTTGAAAACGAACAGCGTCAGATCGGGTCTGAATTTACACTGTCGCTGTTACTTAGAGTCCAATCAGGAGAGGCGTGGGGAGGGGGCGGTGTTAGAGTATGATCGTGATTGAGAGATTAAAACTGAAAAAGCTAACTTTTACAAGTACCATACATTTATACCCAATGTCCCATATATTTGTCTCTTTCTTTTTTTTCTCCGTGCTGCAAGAACCGTCCTTCCTACATTTATGACGTGTGTACCTGTTGCAATGCGCACACTTCTCTGTATGCTGTGGTTTCTATTACACTGAAGGCGTGCCTGACACTGACTCAGTTTACTTTCCGGGGGAAGCGGCTGTCTTGGAACAGAAGCTTGTCGATGTTGCATCCTCCTTTTCTTTTTCCATCGCCTTTTCTAGTAATATGCAACGAAGAATTTCCTCTGTAAGTTGAGCCATGAACACTCTTCTTTTCACAGTGGCCCCGTGCAGGCCTTGCACAGTACATGTCCGTCGATCCTGCTGCACTGAATAAGCTCACACCTTCTGGTGCACGTTGTTGACGCAGCACAGGGAAAAAGAAAGAGACAAATATATGGGACATTAGGTATAAATGTATGGTACTTGTAAAAGTTAGCTTTTTTCAGTTGTATTCTCTCAATCACGATCATGCTCTAACAATATCCCCCCCGCCGGCCTCTCCTGATCTGACTCTAAGTAACAGCACCAGCGTAAATTCACACCTGATCTAACGCTGTTCGTTTTCAAATAATATTGCATTAGTGCAATGATGTTTTCTGATTGGTACTATTCAGGTCATAAAACGATTTCTTCAAAATGTCACGATATTGTCTCTTTCTTTCAGGTGTGTAATAGAAACCACAGCATAGAGAGAAGTGTGAGCAATGCAACAGGTACACATGTCGTAAAAAATGTAGGAAGGACTGTCCTTACGTGTGTGTGTGAACTGTTAACATTTGGATTTGGATTGTATATAGCGTTGAACTGACCTCATAAAAGGTCATAAAATGAATAATTCCAAATATCATAAATACTAACATCTTTGGGTTTGTTTTTTTTTTGACATCATAAACCATAAGGTGTATACTAATTCAGCGTGAGCAGGAACACTCAATAAAACTGATAAAAAAAATCAAGAGATACGCAGAAGGCAGATTCACCAGCGTTTGTGTGTCAGCTTTTATCCCTCCAGATCAGAGAATGTCCAGTTCCATTGCCTCAAA
Organism: Polypterus senegalus; assembly: GCF_016835505.1. Lineage (NCBI taxonomy): Eukaryota > Metazoa > Chordata > Cladistia > Polypteriformes > Polypteridae > Polypterus > Polypterus senegalus. The sequence continues at coordinate 8,553 of NW_024377182.1, read as the reverse complement.
ACACCACTCACATCTACAGTTATTGTCAGTTTCAAATAAAAACTAACAGCGTCAGATCCCTAGGGCAGTAGTATGTATCGTGATTGTGACTGAGAGAATAAAAGTGAAAAAAAAAGGTAACTTTCACAAGTACAGTACTATAAATGTACACGGTCTGTTACAGACACAAACCAAATGTATATGTGTGTACTGTATAATATTAACAATAAGAGCAGCTCACTACTGAAAACGGCAAATATAAGAGACAGTCAGGATTGATCCGGGGACTCTTGGTTATAAAGCAGCAAATCTTATCGCTACGCCACGGAAGCTGTTGTCTTATCCTTGAACCTTTGTGAAAGTGTTTGGTCCTGGGAATTAGCAGGGCCCCCCAGCCACTTTTTCCAGTTTCCTTTGCTTACTCGTCATGCTGATACTGATCCTTTATTGACTTTAACAGTAAATGGCAAAGAAACTGTCTTTCTTGTGGACACAGGAGCCACGCGCTCCACTTTGTCGCTGTTGGAGGTCCCTGCCTCGAAAGACACTGTGAAGGTTCTCACTGCTTCAGGACAACCACACACGCTACTAGTTTCAAAGCCTCTGCAAGTGCAACTCAGCACCGACAGCTCTCCATTAACTCATCGCTTCCTGTTAAATCATTTGTGCCCTGTGAACTTGCTGGGAAGGGATCTTATGACTAAGTTGTCAGTCTCAATTTCTTTAACTGAACAAGGATTTTACTGCTCCATTCCTAAGCTCCTATGCCAAACTACACACCCCAGGCCCTCTTTTGCTCATGGACCCTTGACATCTCACCGCACACCCTCCTCTTGAAAGCCCTTCATTCTTTCCCCTCATGCCTATTTCCCCACTTACAAGTCCCGGACACCCTGCATTGTACTGCCCAATATTTCCTCGCTAAAGTAGACACTCCTTTGTTAGAATCTTTTCTTTCCTCCAGCACATGCCATGAAACTTTGCACATTCCATGTATTTTTGTTTCATCTACTAAAGCTGCTGCTTCAGTTCACCTCACATGTTCACAAAGTATTTTCTATCTAGGTGGTTCAGTGCCCCATGTCTCCTAGCTAAATCTAACACCATTCACAGGGTTGAAATTGGGGACTGGGTTAAAAAATGTCTAAATAGAACTGATAGGCTGTACGTTGCACCAGGTATTTTTGACACCTCAGACCATCTAGTTACTAAAGTATTAGTTCAGATTGATCCGCCAGTTGTTCATTCCCTGTGTCACCCGTCTCTCTCTTTATGTTCATTGCAAACTGATAGCATTCCATGGCTCTCTTCAATTCCTGATACACTGTGGTCTCAAGGGAAAAATGATTTTGGCAGAATAGCAAATTGTGAACCTCTAGTAATCTTTCCAAAATCCTCCTTCTGTCCTCGCCGTGCGCAATATCCTCTCTCTCCCGAGGCTGAACTCGGAATTGTTACTGTACATAAAGATCTTGTTGAAAAGGGGGCTATAATTCCTATTAAATATTCTCCTGTAAACTCTCCTATCTTACCAGTAAAGAAAGCTGATGGCTCTTGGCGCCTTGTCCAAGACCTCAGACAAGTCAATTCTGCTATCTTTCCTAGCGCACCGATTGTGCCTAATCCTTCCACTATTCTGTCTACAATCCCTCCATCTGCACGTTATTTCTCAGTTATTGACTTAGCAAATGCTTTCTTTTCTATTCCTGTACATTCTGATTCTCAGTTTTGGTTTGCTTTTACTTTTCAAAACGCCCGTTGGACATGGACCGTTATGCCACAAGGTTATACAGAGGCTCCTTGTGTATACGGCCAAGCGCTTGCTAAAAACCTGGAAGGCTTCTGGCCTGACAGTGGGAGTGCATTGATACAGTATGTCGACGATTTATTACTCTGTAGTGAAACAGAGAAAGCATGCACACAAGATACAGAATTATTGCTCAAGTATCTTGCAGAAAAAGGGCTCAAGATTTCTAAGGCCAAGCTGCAGCTAGTTCAAACCACTGTCAAATATTTGGGGCATGACATCACTTGTGGTACCAGAGCTCTGTCAAAAGACCGCATAACCACCATTCAAAACCTGCCCAGACCGGTCACAAAACAACAGGTTATGTCTGTATTGGGCATGTTAGGTTACTGTCGACAATGGGTTTTAATTTTTTCTGAAAAGAGCACAGCCTTTACAAAATCTAGCTAACACAGCCTTTACAAAGTCTAGCTAACACTGCTGACCTTCCTCTTTCTGGCCGCATACAGTGGAATGAACAAGCTGAGAAGGCTCTATGTGATTTAAAAAGTGCATTACTCTCTGCGCCAGCGTTAGGGCTCCCTGACTATTCTTGTCCATTCACTTTGTTCGTGGACGAAAAGGGGGGATATATGAATGCAGTACTAACACCGCTCCATGGAGAAAAACAAAGACCAATAGCCTATTTTTTGAAAAAATTGGATCCAGTGGCTAAGGGACTTCCAACCTGTCTCAGAGCAGTAGCAGCCACAACAGAAGCTGTGCTAGCCAGTACAGATATAGTGCTCATGAGCCCCCTAACAGTAAAGGTGCCTCACGCTGTACACTCCATTTTAGTACAGGCCAAAACTTCACATCTCACTACTGCTAGGGCAATACACTATCAAAATGTACTCTGTACTCTGTCAAATGTCACAATTGAAAGATGCTCCACTCTAAATCCAGCCACTCTTCTTTCAACTGAAGAAGAAGGGGAGCCACACATCTGTCATGACGAAATAATTAAGGTCATAAAACCCAGACCAGACCTGCAGGAAACTCCACTAGAAACACTAGAAGTACTCTACGTAGATGGATGTTCCTTACGATTGGATAATGGAACACCCTCAACCAGCTATGCAGTGGTCAAAGGTGACCACCTGCTGGAGGCAAACCGAATTTCGTCAAGTTTAAGCGCGCAGGCAGCTGAATTAATTGCTCTCGCCCGAGCCTGTCAGCTGTCAGAAGGGAAAGCAGTAACCATTTATACAGATTCCAGGTATGCTTTTTGGAGTCTGCCATGATCATGGAGCATTGTGGAAATTAAGGGGATTCAAAACCAGTACTGGTAAGCCCATCCAACATCAGAAATTAGTCAAATCCCTCCTCGAAGCTATAATAAAACCATCAAGACTGGCAATAGTTAAATGCCAGGCCCACAATGGGAAACAAGATCCTGTCAGCAAAGGAAACGACCTGGCTGATCACTTTGGTAAACAGGCTGCCTACAATAACACACCAATTTTTTTTTATTTCAACAGAAAGACGACAAGATAATCAAAAAATCTCTTTACAGAGTGCAGCCACGGACAGAGAAAAGAGAAAATGGTCCAAAGAAGGATCCCTCTCTGATGGGGTCTGGACTCACAAGCAAAATAACAAACATTTCCTTCCAAAAGTTTCTTTTCCAGGTATGGCAAAAATCACACATGGACTGGACCACGCCGGAAAGGATGCCATGATTCAAGATGTCGAGAGACATTGGGAAGCCGTGGGTTTCTCTACGTATGCAGAGCAATTCTGCAGACGCTGTGCACTATGTCAAAAATTTAACGTAGGTAAAGGTACCCCGGTAAGTCCCGTTGTCACACCTAACCCAATGGGTCCATTTGAACATCTTCAAATGGACTTCATTGAACTAACACCATCTAAAGGGTACCGATACTGCTTGGTAATTGTCGATGTGTTCTCCCGATGGGTGGAAGCTTTCCCTTCCAAACATGCAGACACCAAAACTGTGGTAAAAGCCTTGATAAAAGAAATCATTCCAAGATGAGGAATACCACAAAAATTGCAGACTGATAATGGTACCCATTTTGTGAATTTAGTAATCAATGAACTAACCACCTGGCTCCATATTAACGTGCATCACTATTGCAAGTACCACCCTCAAAGCGGAGGTATAGTAGAAAGGGGCAATGGCACCCTGAAATCTAAATTGGCTAAGATCTGTGAGCAGACGAATTTAACCTGGCCTGACTCTTTACCTCTGGCCTTAATGGGATTGAGAGGGAGGACACACCGGCGGTTTGGACTGTCGCCTTTTGAAATTCTGAACGGACGACCCATACCTGTTGGCATGGTCATTGGAAATGTCAGTCTGCATACTGTGGACAATGATCTTATTTCCAGTCTTACAGGTCTCCGAGCATCCCTGAAGGAGGTCCACGAGCAGGTTAACCAGGCTTGGCAAACTAGTCCTCCACCAACGGAGTCACAGATTCCCTTCGGAACCTTTATACTGGTCAGAGACACCCGAAGGAAGCACTGGCATCAACCTCGCTGGAGGGGACAAATTCCAAGTTCTGCTATCCACACCTCACGCCGTTAAAGTCGAAGGACTTCCTTCCTGGATCCACGTGTCGCATTGCAAAAAATGGCATTCATAGCTTTGCTAGTCCTAATCTTTTCTATCTATCTGACTTTAGGACAAAGACAAACAGGTGGTGACCAACGGACTCACCAATTGAAGCAAATACACGGGGATTTTCCCACATTAACTTTCCAAATAGGGAAGACTGCCTCGTTCCAGATTGACTTTAGTTCCATTGCTCCCTGTGGGTCCAGTGGACAAGACAAATGGAGATTGTCTGAAAAATAAGTTTGTGTGACCCGACCCAGGTACAAAACTGATTTGAATTCCTCCTCCAGTCTATCTGAATGTTCAAGCTGGAGTGATGTGTTAGCAAACACTGGAGACCAGGACTGGGGGTATAATCCGTGGGATGCCCAGGAACATGATTTAAAAACAAAGGTTTTCTATGAATGGTTTATATCCACTTTTGGCTCTTGGGGCCAATGGTTCAAATCCATTTTTGTTTCCCTTTTAGTTGCTTTAACTGTTATTCTTTTGATTTGCTGTTGTCTTATTCCGTTAATCCGTTATTTTATCCAGAAGTTTTTCACTGCCTCAATAACTAAAGCTTATTTTCTCCACACAGAACGCATGCATCTTCTTCCCCAGGCCCAGTTCTCTTCCCAGTCTTCCCTCGATCAGGACTGTTTAGCTTAAACTCTCTTATTATTTAAACTTTTAAGTTTAAAAAGGGGGGAATGTGGAATGGAAGTTAAAATCTATTGCTAGCTTCTGTATGAAAATCTGCATGTTCTCTGTGTGGCTAGGTATTATTATTAACAGAAGTGTGCTTACATGGAGTAGAGCTGCAGGTGTGGAGTGAGGTTTTGGCTCTTCTCAGCTGCTCCAGCAGTGCCTAGATTATCGTCCAATTAAGATGCCAAACGTATGACAAGTTTTCTGATAAGCTTCATTAAAAATATAAGACTAGAATTTCTGCTTTCCGTTGTAATCAACAAATTGTGTAAAGAATGTTCTGTGACCTTGGATGAAACTGAGCTCATTTTATCTAACTGCTTTCTTTCAAGATTCTGTTATAAAATGCAGCTGACCCCCCGGTGGGCTTTGCTCTTAAAGCTCTGTAAGGTAAAGCCGCTCTACTCACCAAGAAGTCAGAAATAAAAGAATTCTGTTTGATTGAATTGGTGTCTGCCTGCTATTGTTTTGAACCTTCGTCCACACACTCCATTCTCAAACATGAACTTTTACACCTAGCTGGGAGTGAGTGTAACACTCCTTATAACTACTTCTCATGTCCTACTCTGTAGTAGGACAAACTCTTATCTTAGTCAGATGTTTAGTGCAACACCTAATTGTAATTCTGAGAGGCTTGATAAATATGGACGTAGAAGAAGATCATAAACAAATCTGGCACATTGATGATCAGAATGACCCATCATGACAGCACATTTCAGAAAACGGAGGGACAAGTTGCTTCTTATATTTCCAAAATGACAAACTCAAGAGTTAGAAACTGAAAAAATGTTATTCACATACAGTAACAGAGTAAGTGTTGTGAAGACCCAAAGAAGTGTTTCATGTGGTCTTGTCACATAATAGTAAGTGAGTAGTAGACACATTTTGGCAACACCTAAACTGAATTATTACCAGAAAGGTCTCAGCAGATAAATTGACAATTCCACAGTTCTGTCCTCTTTCCATTTACGATCTTAGGAAAATAATATTAAAGAACACAAGCAGCTGAACAAAACAATGACAACTTCCTCATCTAAACGCAGTCCCTGATCTTTCACTGTACAGATCTCTTCAAAGATGATGTTGCTTACAGTGCATCCTGAAAGTTTTCACAGCGCATCACTTTTTCCACATTTTGTTATGTTACAGCCTTCTTCCAAAATGGATTAAATTCATTTTTTCTCAGAATTCTACACACAACACCCCATAATGACAACATGTAAAAAGTTTACTTGAGGTTTTTGCAAATTTACTAAAAATAAAAAAACTGAGAAATCCCATGTCCATAAGTATTCACAGCCTTTGCTCAATACTTTGTCGATGCACCTTTGGCAGCAATTACAGCCTCAAGTCTTTTTGAATATGATGCCACAAGCTTGGCACACCTATCCTTGGCCAGTTTCGCCCATTCCTCTTTGCAGCACCTCTCAAGCTTCATCAGGTTGGATGGGAAGCGTCGGTGCACAGCCATTTTAAGATCTCTCCAGAGATGTTCAATCAGATTCAAGTCTGGGCTCTGGTTGGGCCACTCAAGGACATTCACAGAGTTGTCCTGAAGCCACTCCTTTGATATCTTGGCTGTGTGCTTAGTGTCGTTGTCCTGCTGAAAGATGAACCATCGCCCCAGTCTGAGGTCAAGAGCTCTGGAGCAGGTTTTCATCCAGGATGTCTCTGTACATTGCTGCAGTCATCTTTCCCTTTATCCTGACTAGTCTCCCAGTTCCATCCCCACAGCATGATGCTGCCACCACCATGCTTCACTGCAGGGATGGTATTGGCTTGGTGATGAGTGGTGCCTGGTTTCCTCCAAACGTGACGCCTGGCATTCACACCAAAGAGTTCAATCTTTATCTCATCAGACCAGAGAATTTTATTTCTCATGGTCTGAAAGTCCTTCAGGTGCCTTTTGGCAAACTCCAGGCGGGCTGCCATGTACCTTTTACTAAGGAGTGGCTTCCGTCTGGCCACTGTACCATACAGGCCTGATTGGTGGATTGCTGCAGAGATGGTTGTCCTTCTGGAAGGTTCTCCTCTCTCCACAGAGGACCTCTGAGCTCTGACAGAGTGACCATCGGGTTCTTGGTCACCTCCTGACTAAGGCCCTCCTCCCCTGATCACTCAGTTTAGATGGCCGGCCAGCTCTGGGAAGTGTCCTGGTGGTTTCGAACTTCTTCCACTTACGGATGATGGAGGCCACTGTGCTCATTGGGACCTTCAAAGCAGCAGAAATTTTTCTGTAACCTTCCCCAGATTTGTGCTTGGAGACAATCCTGTCTCGGAGGTCTACAGACAATTCCTTTGTCTTCATGCTTGGTTTGTGCTCTGACATGAACTGTCAGCTGTGGGACCTTCTATAGACAGGTGTGTGCCTTTCCAAATCATGTCCAATCAGCTGAATTGACCACAGGTGGACTCCAATGAAGCTGCAGAAACATCTCAAGGATGATCAGGGGAAACAGGATACACCTGAGCTCAATTTGGAGCTTCATGGCAAAGGTTGTGAATACTTATGTACAGGTGCTTTCTCAGTTTTTTTATTTTTAATAAATTTGCAAAAATCTCAAGTAAACTTTTTTCACGTTGTCATTATGGGGTGTTGTGTGTAGAATTCAGAGGAAAAAAATGAATTGAATCCATTTTGGAATAAGGCTGTAACATAACAAAATGTGTAAAAAGTGATGCACTGTGAATACTTTCCGGATGCACTGTACATCACACAGAGAAACAACCAGAATCGAAAGAACCCACAGGCAGTGTGAGGGCACCATAGCAGGGCACATTTACCTGAAAGAACCCACACTGTTGTTAAAATACGACCTTAAAAGGCAGAAAACACTGAAACAGATTAAAGAATTAACAATGCGTACGGTCGGCTGATGCACCTTGAAGGACTCTAGAACTCATCTCCACTTAGAGACAGCACTGCTTCACATACAGCATAGAAGGTACTGAGACTGAACTACTGAAGGCACCTGAGCTCAGAACGATTATTATGTACCTCAGCATCTTAGAATCACATCTCAGGAAAATCAACTAATAAAGAGAAGTTAATTAAATAACAGAAAGAGAAAAAAGACAAAAGAAACTGTGAGTGAAAATGAGGTCCCAGGGTCTGGTGGGGTCTTATCGGAGGTTCATGCCTCAAAGCTTGGGGACAGCTACACCCTTCGCTGAAGTGATGAGACAGCGGGCACAGACTGGCTGTCATTTGGACTGTCCAGCTGGAGGCCTCTTTCTAAACCTTAAAGACAGATTCAGGTACCTCCACTGAGGGCTCTCAAATTCCCCAGATGGACATGCATGAGAAATGACAGCAAACAGTGTTGTCCTGGAGCTTTGATGGTGTAGACTTCCTTACTGTGCACATAAGCTGCCAATCACCACCCCTGATAGGCTGTGCTGCCAAATTGGGGAGGATGGGTATTGTCACAGTTCAACGAGATCAGCCAAAAAACCATGTAGTAGAGAACATGAGTGCCTTCCATCACAGGGAGAGTTCTCTGTTCTAACCCCAAAA
>NW_024377181.1:0-13331 GCF_016835505.1 Polypterus senegalus | reverse complement strand
GTGTAAAACCATTTAAAAAACTAGTGGACCACAACTGTCCTTTTTCCCCGGATTTCTGACCCCTCAGATTAACCTTTTTTTACACGCAGAAAATTTTCCTTTTAGTTTGGGCCCTTTTGTAATGACTATCAATAAGGCATAAAACTTTCAAAAAGATATGCCTGTATCGCCAAAACCAGTTTTCACCCAAATGAACAATTGTATGTTGCTTTCCCAGAGTTCCATCTTTCATTCACTCACAGTGGGATCCTCACCTCCCCCCGATTTGACAACTGTGTCTTTTGGGAAGTGTTCAACCATTAATAAATAATTATGCGCATGCTACACTGCAGGTTGGCTAGTAGTTGTATAAACTTGGTCGATAGTACAGGTGTTTTGACAAAGGAAATAAACACAGATCTCAAAACAAAGCTTGTGCAAAGTATTTTTATACAGTTTCTCCCAGTTTTCGGGTTATTTTTGTAAGAGCAGATGTATGGTGACTTGTTGTTGTGCAGGTGACTATGATGTGGTGACTTGGTTGCACAGTGAGTCAATCAATGGTGTTGGGGAAATTTGCATGCTTGTGCTTTAAACCCGGAACTCTAGTAACATGAGCTCAAGATTATTCTTACAAAATATAGAAGTGCTTCTTATTTTGTTTTCAATAAACTAGGGAAAGTTAATAAAGGGTTTTTAAAAACATGTTTGCTTGTGTCTAATACATTTACATTTGTTTAGGAAATGTTTTTATTCAAAGCAATTTTACAAAAGAGGTCAGCATAATTGAATAACATCAGTCTGGAGACTGGGGGGAAACAAGTGTTACAGAAAAAGGGGTTTCCCAAAAATTAATTTACTCTAGTGAAACATGTAAAACAAAATATAAGATCGTATATTTCCCCTATATTTAAAAAACCTAAAAGCTGTCAATATGACAAAAATTCACCAAACTGAGTTTTTAAATGCTTTTGAACATATTCCCGGGAGTCAGAATTTTGAATGGAGGTAGGCAGCTTCTTCCATCAGCCAGCTACACATGAAAAGAGTCAGGTTTGGGTTTTGGGTACCATGCAGATGTGGCATCACAGATGTCATTATTAGCAGATCTGAGTGGGACCTCATAAGTGTCTCCCAAATAGAGGTGCAGGCAGGCATTAAGATAAGAACTTAATACTCCACTACAGGAAATCAGTGTAGTGATGAAGAGCGGGAGACCTGTGTGGTTTCCTTGGCTGGTTAACACCAGAAATGCAGCTCATTTTGAATCATCTGGCAGCTTGGGACACATGTGGTGCTCCTGCCACAGAGAGTTGCAATAGTCCAGCCATGACAAACCGGAGCCAAGACCAGTAATTGTGCGCTGTAACTTTGTCGATATGGTCTGATCTTGCATGTTATATAGAGTGAATCTGCAAGACCAAGAAACCGGAGACAATAGTCTTTGAAGAACAGTTTGGTCAGAATCACCACCCAGGTTGTGTACCAAAGTGGCAAGGGGCTAGTGATAATGAACAAAGCGGGACTGAATGTGGTGCTTGTATTGATAACAAGAAGGTCTGTGTTATCCAGGTCTGAAAAAATGGTGTTCCTTCATCCAGGATGCAATATCTGTGAGATATGCAGAGATTCTAGCTGATATTGTATGGTCCTCTGGAGGAAAAAAGTTTATAGTTGGTTATAATCTTTATCATCAGCATAACACTGGATGACAGGGCTTGGTGAAGAGATGTACAGAGAGAAGTGGAAGAGGGCCCATTCCCGATCCTTCGGCACTCCCTTACTTGCCTGGTGTGCCCTTAACAACTCTTGAACACCAGGACACACAGTAGGATCTGCCCAAAAAATTAGCACTCAAAAAACCCATCCAGGTCCAGGTGATTGTGTTGAAAGATACCAAAGATTATACTATATATGTAAAAAATGTGTTTTAGTGTGCAATTTCTACACACATTTGTATATAAATATATGGGCACAAATGTAATTAGTAATTACTAAAGGAGCAAAAAATACTTTTTTAGTGTGGCATTTTGCTTGGGACTATGTTATTGGTTATTCTTCAGCTTTAAGCTGAAGGTAAGTCAATCTTTTTAAAATAGGTTCCTAGCTTTTCCTCGGGGGTTAAAGTTGTGTTATCTTAAATGATCGACTTAACCTTATTAATTATTAAAACATATTTATATATAAATTGTTAACTTAAAGGTGTAATTTCAAGCATTTGTTCTTGAAAAGAAGTTATTACCATATCAAACTGTATACAATGCTGCCTAATAATGTTTGCAGTTTGTCTCTATTTGATGAGCTTATTTGGCTTTTGACTGACTTTTCGTACCCGTCATCATTTTTTTGACAACAGTTGTAGTGGCTTGACTTGATTTCACAACTTTGCTTGCCAATCTGCAAGCAATTTTCTAATTTTGGGCTGATTTAGCAGTTTTCCTGTTTCAAAGGCAGATACATGTCTAATTTTCTTCTTTTTTCTTCAAAGACCCTTTTACCACTTTTTATTATTATTTAATTTTTCTTAGATGTCTTAGTTTATCGGAATATGTAAAATAAAGTGCCCTTTCAGTGTGGATGTGAAAAGTCTGTTTAAAGATTCATTTGTGGTTTGTTTGCAGATGGAGCACTTTTACTTGGGCATCGCTTTAACTGGCCCGCTGTGGGTGGGTCAATTGTGTTAGACCCCCAGCTTGCACCCAATGAGGGCTACTGTTGTGCAGGAGTTCAAACTGAAGCTGGTGTAGCAGATGCAAATTGGGTGAACAAGCATTCTTATTGCATCGACTGGTGAGTAATGCTGGCTAGAAGGATCATTTTTAACATATCACTGAGCTTGCATTCACTGTCATTGGTTTGTTAAAATACACATGCACTGTTTTTAAGTAAAAATCAAACACATGTTCTACTTTGGGGAAAATATTGATCGACTAGTAGTAAGTTTTTCGACAGAAGTTTAAAACCTTTTAATAATTAAATTTATTTAAAAACACAGCTTCCACTTGCACTTTTTGATTTTGTTTTGATAGTGTGTGACCAGTCCCTTAACATTTACTTTTTAGCAACAACTTTTTTTTTTGTACAGAAGCAAACCGTAATTAATTTTTAATACAAACAGGAGAAACTAGTGATGCAATGATATGGAAATTTGCTTATCCCAATATGTTTTTGTCCATTTTTCCCAATACCAGAAACCATGTCGATATATTGTTTTTTTTTTTTAAAATTTAGGTATGAATGTTTTAGGTATGCTGAAAATATATTATGCTATCAAAGAAACGACAGTAGCATGTGAAACAGAGATTAACTTTTTATTAATCCTGTTTAATTTATGCTCTTTTTTTACTATATATGCAGCCAGTACTTTATGCTGGGGGAAAAAAGAGCACATATGGCTCATCTCTATAGAAAAAAAAACTCCAGGTCATGTTAAAAAATCTGCTTAACATACACATTCTGAGTAACTTGAGCAATCAAGACACATGCCATTACATAACATGGCATTGGGGATATTAAGAAAAAAAAATGAATGTATTTTTGTGCTATAATCAAACATATTACTTTAAGTAAAACTAAAAAAAAAGGTACAATGAGGCCAGTGACCTTTGGCTTAAGTTGGCTTTTTAAAAGTAAAAAATGGTAGGTTTTTCTTAACAAAAAAAAGCATTTCTGCTTTTTTACCAGCAAGCCTTTTTCTTTTCATTTACTATATTTGACACAGCTGAAAAAAGCATTCACTGTTACACTGGTACAAGGTTCTGATAGATACTTGATCACCGGCGCTGGCCAAGGTTGGGAAATGGCTGATTGCTTTTCCAATAATGGAGGGTGCAGTTATTTCTGGGGCTGGGGGCTCGGAGATAGTTATTCAGCTGAAAAAAAAAAAAAGTTTACAAACGTACCTATATTATAATAAAAATAATCAGCAGACTAGATGACGGAGGGAGAGATGGACGCCCTTCTCCTCTCCTCCCTGCTCCACCCTGAGCTACAAGGACATTGTGTGTTGGTTCGCCCGCATTATTACAATGTTGTTTTCTTGCTGATTTATTAATTACCGTTTTTTCAAATGTTAATTTTCTCCTGTGCTTAAAAATCTTTAAAAAAACCGGGTTTGAATATGGGCGATGAAAATACCGTGGTTGGCTAGTATGTAATATTAAAAACCCTTTTTTTCTTTTCTCCTTTCACTTTGTCTCCTGTTAAAGCAGCCACTTGACAATAAGCACAAAAGTTGTGAATGCAAGTGAAACAATTTCTTATGTTTAGGACACTTTACCATAAGTGTTTCTTGTTTTTTAAATTGTTTTTAAATTTCTTTTTAAGCAATTAATTAGAACAAGAATTTAACTAAAAAAGTTTAATTAAATGAAAAGGAAGTGAGAGTGATGTAGAGTCATTCAATTTTATATGCCCCCTTATAATATTTATGGCAGCAGGACAAAGATAAATCACTTTTTATTCAACAAATGGTGCCTCAATACATTAGGAGGAAGACCTCTACCAGGCAGTGAATGTCTCAGCATCGTGATTGCATGTGTATGAAGTTTATTACACAGAGGTGTATTCATTAATGAAATTTACAATGGTGTTTGGATTTAGAAAAGTCAGTTGTGTAGAATGGTGCACACCAGACTTTTGTCAATCTGATTTTATTTTTTTGGCATACTTATTTTATTTTTTTTTTTTTGCACATATTTCCTAGAATCAATGAAAACCCTTTTTATAAAGGAGGCCCCATGTCTGCAATTATTGTAGAACTAGCTGTGGCCATACCTTTAATTTCTGTGCTTTCTTGTTACTTAACTGTCTGATGATACGGTGGAAAAAAAGAACGCTATTAAAAACCATAATAATCCAAACTGCTTTTCCCTTTAATATAAAAGCTTAACTCAGTCTGTTGTCTGTGCATATCCAAAGCTTCCTTCATACTATCTGTACAAGTTTCTTTCCATGTGGACTCACACTTTTACATTTATGGTTGAGTTTTATTTCTATATATTTAAATAGAACATTAAATATGAAATTTAATATAGAATTTAAATTATACATATTTATAATTTCTGTGGTGAGATACTTTTAAAGGCATAACCATTGCTTTGTAGTTATTTGCCTATTTAAAACATCTACATTTATTAAAAAGAGGTAATTAACTTTTGCATGGCAAATGTCACAGTAGCAATATAAACCCGGAGGTAATGTGGAAAAGGGGTATTTCTTGATACAGGTTGTGGATAGAAATCAGCCACCTGGTTAAAGTTCTGTTCATGAAGGAAATTCAAATGGACAGATGTTTTAAGTTTGCTCATTTACTGTTGCGTCCTTTCTGATTTGATGGGTATTTTTAATGCTTTTTAAATTTAAAAATTAAAATTTAAAACTTGCTTTGATGTGATGTGTTTATGTATTTTTTGTGTTTTCCTCTTTTAAATTTGCCTGACTGAAACTAAATACTGTCAATGGTAAAACTGACTCCCCTGCTATACAGTCTACTGGGAATGGGGAAAACAATCCATCACAGCCGCACAAGAGTCCATAATGATTAAATGAGCTATTCTACTAACCATTGAAAATGGAAGTTTAATTAGCTTGAAATAGAATTGCTTGTTAATAAAACACCTTAGTTTTATTAAAAACACCAGTGCTGCTATAAATTTGCAAACGTCTCTAAAACATAATTAAATTGCTTTGCAAAATTAATGGGGTTCACTTTTCCCAGTGTAGAGTTGCTGGAACGGCTAGTATTGAAGATGTTGTGGTTTAGTGTAATAAAATGGAAAAGTCCCATCATTTTTTCAAGGCAAAGCACCTTTGTTATTGCCACTTTTAACCTGTATTGAAATTAAATCAGCAAAAACTCCCAAAAAAACTGGGTAGAGGAGGGTACCGCTTATATCACAGCATTCTGAATTTAACGTATTCTCGGCCAAGAAGGTAGCCATGTAAGACACAGATTAATTGTGGGAAGACAGCTTGTTGACTGCTGAACCCTTTTTAAAGTGGGTCTTAAAGATTAGTAAAAAAAGGAATCAGAATTATGATTTTCCATTTACTCTAATAAGAAGGTCCTAGCATTAAACAACAGTCACAGTTCTCGGGTTTAAGGAATGAGATAGAACAGAGGCAAAATCATTCTTTTAGAGACCTAAAGGCATTTAGAAAACTGCTTGTAGATCAAAGTGCAGAATAGTGGACTGAGAAAATCAAAAACTACAGGAGAGGTAAGTTTTTACTGATGAATATACAAGAAAACATTTGAGGTAATGAAAGGCAAGGGGGAAGGGAAGTAAAAACATTTGAAAAGATTGAGTTTTGCAAGTTTCTGCAGAACACAATGCCAAAATTAGTGCAGGTAAATAAAAACCCCCTTCCTTTGTTTAGTTGAATATTAGCCTTGCCTTCAAATATGACCTTTGTCAATAAATTTCAATTATATTTGAATAGTGATTGATCTGACAACCCTACTATTTAGAGTAAATGATTGTTAATGTCTGGTTTTTGATTAGGTTCATTTAGCTAGCTAACTTGCCCTTAGGGAATGGTCTTAAAGTGCCACTATGATGCTGATGTAGTATTATGTTGGGAATTACTCCCAAACTTTCCATATTGATATGTCTCACATTTCATCCAACCTTTATGAAACATTTTCTTTGATTGGACCAATATATCAGTTATGTTTTTTTATTGGCCAGACTAAATAAGACAGAACTTATTAAACTGATAGGTAAATGTTTTCTGCATTTTGCAAAACGTATTGTTTATAAAAATGTCACAGAATTGTGGTCAGGTAGGGCAGACATTTACCATTAAAATGTATTTCCCAGCTTGATATATTGAATATATACATAAAATTTAAATGGATTCAAAAAGTATCAGACCCCTTCACTTTTTGCACATTTGTGTTGTAGTTTTAAATTTTTTAAAATGTATATATTTGTCATTTTTTTCTATTTGTCTACATTCAAAAACCCCATAATGACAAAGTAAAACAAAGTGTTCAGAAAGGTTTGTAGAAAGAAGAAAGAATCTTTCATACACATTCATATTTTTACCCTTTGCTGTTGCACTGCAAATTATTCTAAGATGCATCCTGTTTTCTTTAATTACCCTTGAGTTATGTCCATTTTGTTGAGATATATCCATAACTTGATTGGAGTTCTCCGTTGCTATTTGGATTGATTGAAATAATTTAGAAAGTAACCTTTTGTCTATAAACCCCATAATTCACACTGCAATTTAGGACAAAAAAAAATCAATGAAGTCCACACCTTACTCTAAAGTTGTGGTGAGGCATACATCAGAGCAACAGTATAAAACCATTTTAAAGTTTTGTTTAGTTGTTAGTTAGTTGAAGCACAGTAGCTCTTTGATTGTGAAATGGAGGAAGTTTGAATCACCAGGACTCTTCTTAGAATTTGCTGTCCCGCAAACTCAGGAACTAGGTAAGAAGGACTACGTGAAGGAGGTGATAAAATCCCAGTGCTCACTCTTAAAGAGCTCAGAGGCCCCATGCTGAGATGGGAGAACCATCTCAACAGCAATCCCATCAAAAGGTGTTTTTGGTAGAGTGGTTAGACCAAGGAATCCCAACCCAGTACGGGAGCACATGGGTTGCAGGTTTTCATTATAACCCTATTCTTAATTAGTGACCAATTTTGCTGCAATTAACTCCTTTTGCTCTATTAACTCTTGAGTACAATAATATCTTGTAGCCTATTAGATTCTAGTACTGTAGTTGGAGACTCCTTGTGTAGACAAAAGCTTCAGAAAAAGGGCATATGGCAGTTTAAAGGATGCAGAGAAATGAAAATGATTCTCTGGTCTGATGAGACAAAATTGAGCTCTTGTGTAGAACCCAAAGCACCTTGTCTGGGGGGAAACCAGGAAATTGCTCACCACCTGTCCGATACTATCTCTGTGCTGAAGCGGTGGTGAACAGCATCAAGCTTTGGAGGAGTTTTATCATTGGCAGAGACAGGTAGACTGGTCAGAATTGAAGGAATGCAGTCAAATACCCAACAGTACTTAAAGAAAACCTGCTTCAGAATGTACATGACCTTGGGCTGAGATGGCAGTTCATCCTATATAGCACAACAGTAACCTGAAGCAACAGCCAAGGCAACACTGGAGTGGCTTTGAGACAAGTCTCTAACTGGCTTTTGAGTGGCCCAGCCAAATCCCAAAGTTAAATCCTATAGAATATCTGTGAAGAGATCTGAAGATGACAGGGTTTTGACACTTCCCATTCAGTCTAACAGTCTGAGAGGATATTCCAGGAAGAATGGGATAACCCAAATCCAGGTGTGTAGATCTTGTAGAGATACCAAAAGACCGCTGTAATTGCTGCTGAGGGGGTGTCTACAAATTACTAATTTTAGGGTCTGACTGTTTATAAGGGAAAGACGTTTTGATTTTTTAAAAAATTACATACCTTCTGGAAAAACATGTTTTCACTTTATCTTATGGGTTATTGAGTGTAGATTGATGGGCAAAATGGTAAATATATCCATGTAAAATTTAAATATCAAAAAAAAATAAAAAGTGCAGAACGGGCTGGCATCTTAAATTCGAACTTGTACCATTGACTCTGTGAGATTCTGTGGAAATGTGCCTGTTAAACCCTATTCAACCCTTTAGGTGAAGAGGAAGATTGTAAATGTAGCTCTAAACATTTGAAACCAGTGAAGCTATTTAAAATCTGTTATATATGGTCATATTTTGTTCTATTAATAGTCCTTGTTGACATGTTTTAAATTAACTGAGAACAAAGTGAACAGTTTGGGGCTCCCCACTGTAAAGCTGCATACATATTACAGAAAAACCTAGATAAATTAAGTTTGTAATGGAGATTGCATAAAAGATTTTGTTTCACTTTCATTACATGATCTTCTATACAAACCTCTTTTATGTATTTTTGTTTTTTTGTGGTTTGAGTTTGTGAATTAAGAGCAATTTCAGTCCTAAAATTTTACAGTCTATCATCAATTGTATTTTTTCCTCTTTAACTTTTCAATTGTGCAGGTGCAGGAGCCTGGAGTTGGCTGAAGATGAAGCCTTGATTGTCAGCAAGTTCTGCAAATATGAACACGATGATATTGGACACAAGTAAGTCCATATTTGTGGGACACATGCTGTCAGTGGCAGCTTAGATTGCAGGTCAGTTCTAAGTTCTTTAGTTAAACTCTGAAAAGCCATTTTAGTAACTAAACATTTACATTGATTAGTTTTCTATGCGGATTGGCTTTTAAAGAGATTCTGTTACTATGGATTAAGAAAATCTTAGAGGTAAGAGTAATGTCCAAAGTATCACATTTATTAGTTTCAGAAGGAATTAATTAATACCAAAACTTTGGAAGTCACATTCTTTTCTTCCTAGTGTTCTTTAAGGTGTGGTTTTGGAAACATTATTCCGTGACTGTGTGTGTCATATGGAAGTAAAGGTCTGTGATATGGTTTGTATATTTGTAGCAAGAGATCCACAAAGGAGAGAATGAGTCACTATCTTAAAAATAGTTTTTTATTCCAAAGCTTTAAAACCTGCCAGGTGTCATCATCAGAGGAAAAAGATTAGACATACAGGAACGGCTGGTGAAGGGTGGGATGGGGGAGGTTTAAGGGGAAGGTGGATTAGTAAGGGGGTTTGGTAGGTGATGGGGCATAAAGTCTTTTTTTTTTAGATCTTCTTACAGAATATTATATCCTGCCTGGATATATTTCTGGGTCAATGCCCAGATCATCTTATGGGTTAAAAACACCAAATCAGAGCTTCTGCACCCTAGTCCCACAGCACAGATAAAGAACCAGCCATGCCTTCCACACAAGCCTAAAACACAGTATGCTAAAACCTGCAGCAAGACCCAAATCTTTCCTACTAAGTTTTCAACTGCCTCTGGCCGTGCCTATAACCTTTCTGCTAGTCTAGTGCCCATGAAAGGTTACTTTTAGGAAAGTTTATAACTTCAAGGGGAAATACCCAGATTTTCAACCCAGGAGGTGAGTAGCTCTTCAGCTTCTTCAGCCAACATCTCATGACAATCATGACCCTTTTCTAATAAGAGTATAGACCTTGTATAGTTTGTATATTCCACTCCATTTCAAAGCCTCGTAGCACCCATTTAAATATGTTTAAAAAAAAAATTTCACAGGCTCTTGCATAGGATGTATCATCTTGTAGCTTTTTTTCAATTTAGTTTCCCAAATTTTTGTAACATAGCCATTTTCTATTTCCCTTCTAACAGAGATGATACCATGTCTAATGTGACATCTGTTATCTCTCTTTCAAATATATAAAATGCCAGTTTATAAAAGACTTTCATTCAGCTGGGCCAGTTAGCTTCATTTGGCTTTATCAGGTTCATATGACTGACAAATATATGGCAAAAGCATCCTTTATTATTCAGTTGTGGATTCAAACCAATCTGTTATCACCTTAATTTAAACCTCGTTGGTTTATTTTATGAAAGCCTGTTGCACAGTCTTTTAAAGGCAGATGTGAATGAAGTGACATGCAAACCTAATTTTTGCATACTCTGTTCAATCTTTTTTGCCAATTTCCATTCTATTTTAGCCATTTTATTTTTTTTGAGAGTTGAATTAATATATTTTCTAATATACATAATAAGAAGGTGACAGTAGGTAGTATGCATATTATGCAAACATTATCCTCTTTTTTCATGCAGACCCTGCAGTTATGAAATGCTATCTAATTTCTGTCTCCCTGTAGCTTTTTAATAGAGGTAAAAAGTTTGATATATTTTGACAGTTTTATCCCAATCAAGGTGGTTCGTCGGTAGTGGGTGCTGGGGTAAATTAATGAATGATGTATTATGTTTATTAATATACCTTTTAATTAGATGGGGTACTAGTACATCATGCATAAAAAAAAAACAGCTTTGAAGTTTTTTAATATTGAGATTGACCCCAAAACTTTAATTTGAGCAAAACAACACTATGGTGAATCAGAAATAAATAATTAAATTAATACTGGTTGAGTCAAAATTATGTTAACACTAATGGTACTGCTATGTATATACTTTACAGTGACCCCTCCCCATATCACCCCTCGACTTTTGGGCTTAACTCTATCGCATTTTTTTCTCATACACGCTTATGTCACTGCGCATCCCCTTTCTGAGAACTTTTATCTAAGCCCCACGATGGCTCCTAAATGTGTATTTTTTCTAAGCCTTCTGACAAAAAAACTAAGCCCGAGGAAGATGCTTACTATACAGGAGAAGGTGAAACTCTTGGATATGATCAAAGATGGCAATACCCCTACAAAAGCCTCCCCACGTAAAGAAAAGACAGCCTATCAAGATGTTCCTCAGCCGCACCCAGACACCCACTGCCACTCCTAGTACCTTCTCGTGGAAGAGGTTAACATGCACCTGCTGAAGATACTTTCACCACCTGGAAGACTCTCCTACTGAGGTCGGGCCTTATAAGTTAGTGGTTGTGTGTAAAACTTTTGTGTGTGTAATTTGTACAGTACAGTAATCTACTATATAAAAGCGGGCAGATTGTCCTTCCATCCCGTGGAGTGCAAGTTAGCGGTATTCCCTTATCAACAGACTTGCTACTTGCGGGTTGTGGTACGAGAGACGGATGGAGCAGAGTTCTGGTGCCCCATCGCTCCTTTGTTTTGTGCCGCAGCGCTTGAAAATAGACAAAAAATTATGTCTCTGGAAATAATTAATGTTTATAGAGTACAAAAAGCCTCACCAAGAGTAAATATCGGGGAGATGGTGCTTGCTTATTCTCATCTATAGCTTATTTAGTGCATGAAACTCTGCCTTTAGCGTACAGATTCGGCGACATTGTACACTTTGACAGGCACTCAGGTAAAAAACTTTTCGGGAGATGTTATGAATGGGACTTTGATGTTCTCATTCCTCACTTACATGCCTGATGTACAATGGAGCGCACAAATTGAGGATAGTCGGTTTAAAGCGAGATGAGCTAGTAATATGATATTTGTAAAGTCTAATATGTCTTATTTTCTTATTTTGTCTAATTTATTGCAATATGAGTGTAATGGTGACTAAAGGGTGTTATTTCTGTCTAGAGGGTTTCAATAATGTTAAACGTATTTAGAAGGTCGAAACAGGTTTTCTGTCCTCTAACTGCGAAAAATATTCGATTTATAAATAAAGAATCCTGCTTCATGGAAATTCATTTATCACGTAGAGTCTGGAACGGATTAACGTGATAAACGGGTTCACTGTATACAATTTTGTGGACAATTTATGTGGCACATATGGTAGTTGTGTTGAACATGATGGTGAACAGGTTGAGACATTCCTGAAATCATCTTGCACATACAAAAGATGTTTTGTGAATAAATTATTTCCACCATTCAAATATTAACATATTTTGGCTCCCCTGTACATTAATTATAAAATAAAAGTACACATCCCAGAAGACTGAAATCTGTTAAGATGACAAGACAATAGCTTCTCCCTTGCATACCTTGTTTTGTGCAATGAATTACCTTTACACTTTACTGTGCTGTTGTCTCCTTAGTATAGGATTTACCCCAGAACTCACTATTTTGTCTCATACATAATATAAATAAAAACAGCCATATTTTTATTTGAATGCATCTTTGATTTTTCTTTTGAAAATTAGATAGCAAATATGTGTTATTTTAATCTACAGTAACTTAATTTTTATAGTTGATGTTGATGAGATAGTTAAGTCTCATTAACTATCAGAGAAATCAAATATTCAAATGTCTTAAGTGTCTTTCAGTTAAAGTTAGAAATAAAAATATTAACGCCTCCTCTCCTCACAAGAAATGTGATTTTTGTATATTTCATTTTGTTATGGAACTCTTTAACTTCAGTCTGTAGTATGAATCGTGGTTTTATTAAATCCATAAAACAGGTGCAAAAATAATTTAGTGGATAAACAGATAGCAATTGGGTGCTGCTTTTTATGATAATGCTGGGTGTTCTCATTTTTCCTTTGTCAAATTATTGGGTTGCATTTGTCATTTTGCTCCATTCTTATAAACAGTTAATTGTGATACCAGAAGGTCCAAATATGAATGCAGCCACTAGCACAATGTAAACATGAGCAAGTTCCTCGTCCCTTGTGGTTCCAGGAAACCTGTGATTACTAGTCCTCCTGTGACCTTGAGCTGGTGTCCTTATCTGCTTGTTTCTTCAAATAGGAGTGTGAGATTTTAAGATACCATCAATAACCCTGATTAAGGCCTTATGTTCTTTAGAGGAGATGACAAAACACTAATGCTACTTGTGCCATTTTGAGCATTTCCTGTCCCTGAATTGTGCTTTGGCTTTTACTTTTTTCCAAAACTGTGCATATATGTGCTTTTATCAATTTAAAAT
>NW_024377180.1:45000-64074 GCF_016835505.1 Polypterus senegalus | reverse complement strand
CGGGGGAATCAAGAGGCAGGAGTCATGAACTGTAAATACTGTAAAAAGGTGTTGTGAAATACGAGTCCGCTGTGTGTGTCCGCTCTACCATAAGAGACAACAAATTAACAAAAATAAGAAACAAGAAAAAGAGCAAAAGATTTAGTTAATTCCATGACTGATGAAACCAATAGCTTTAAAAAGAAAAAGAATGCAGGCCGTGGACAATAGCATGTACTGATTCCAAATTGACTGTTAAATGCTGTAAAATTAGAACATTAGAACAACAATACAAGACACTCCATTCAGCCCAACAAAGTTTGTCAGTCCTATCCACTTAATTCTTTCAAAATAAAATCAAGTACAGTTTGAAGGTCCTTAAAGTTCTACTGTCCACCACATTACTTGGAAATGTGTTCCATGTGTCCATGGTTCTTGTGTGAAAAAACGTCTTAATGTTTGTCAGAATTTATGCTTAAAAGTTTCCAACTGTGTCCTAGTGTTCTTGCTGATCTAATTTTAAAGTATGTCTTCATCCACTATACAAATTGGCTTCATGATTTTAAACATTTCAATCATGTCTCTTCTTAATCTCGTTTTGCTTGAACTGAAAATGCTCAACTCTTTTAATCTTTCCTCATAACTCACCCCCTGTAGCCCTGGATTAAGCCAATTTGTTATTCTATGGACCACTAGGACAGCATTTTTTCACTTAAGAAACATAGCTAAAGTTAGACCTCTTATATCATTGAAAGATGCAGAGAAATTAATTCACGCTTTTGTTTCTCGTAGACTAGATTACTGTAACGACCTCTCTCAGGACTACCAAAAAAGACATAAATCACTTGCAACGAGTGCAGAATGCAGCTGCTAGAATCCTAACTGGGAAAAGAAAATCTGAACACATTTCTCCAGTTTTGATGTCACTACACTGGTTGCCTGTGTCATTCAGGATTGACTTTAAAATACTGCTTATGGTTTATAAAGCCTAAATAATCTGCTCCATCTTATATATCGGAATGCCTGACGCGTTATATTCCAAATCGTAACCTTAGATCTTCAAATGAGTGTCTCCTTATAATTCCAAAAGCTAAACTTAAAAAGAAGTGGTGAGGCGGCCTTCTGCTGTTATGAACCCAAAATCTGGAATAGCCTGCTGAAAACACATTACTTTAACATGGCCTTTTTATAACTTCACTTTAACTTAATACTGATACTCTGATGTTCAATTCTTCATATTAATTATTCACAGTGGCTCCAAAATCCATACTGACCCCTACTCTCTCTTCTGTTTCTTTTTCCGGTTTTTTGTGGTGGCGGCCGTGCCACCACCACCACTACTCAAAGCATCATGATGCACCAACATTGATGGACTGAAAGCCAGAAGTCTACGTGACCATCATCATCAGGTCCTTCCATGAAAACCCTAAATACAAAGAGGATTGTTTGACTTATGTTAGGTAGATTGCCCAGAGGGACTGGGCGTCTCTTGGTCTGGAACCCCTACAGATTTTATTTTTTCTCCAGCCTTTGGAGTTTTTTTTGTTTTCTGTCCACCCCTGGCCAACGGACCTTACTCTTATTCTATGTTAATTAATGTTGACTTATGTTTATCTTTTATTGTGTCTTCTATTTCTCTATTCATTTTGTAAAGCACTTTGAGCTACATTTTTGTATGAATATGTGCTATATAAATAAATGTTGCTTGATTGATTGATTCTAACACTGCTAAGTCTTTTATAGCCTGTAGACCTAAACTCTACAAGGTACTCCACATGAAGTCCAACCAATGTGTTATAAACCTCGAACATAGCCTCCTTGGTCTTGCACTCTACACATTGTGCTATACAGTATAATCTAACATTCTGTTAGCCTTCTTAATGACTTCCGAACATTGAAGTTGCTAGTGTAAGTCAACTATGACTCTTACATACTTCTCATATGGCATACTTTCAATTTTTAGACCTCCCATTGTGTATTCAATCCTAATATGTTTACTTCATACATGTAATACTTAACATTTATTTACATAAAATTTTGTCTGCCATAAATCTGCCCAAGACTGTAATGTTGATCAAATCACTCTGTAATGATTCAACAGATTGTACACTATAAAAAAAAACCTGTAAATTTTATGGTAAAAAACTGGCAGCTGCAGTCGCCAAGAATTTACCGTAAAAATTACATTGGAAATGTGTTTTGAATAACGGTACAGATTCATGTGGGCCGTAAATTTTATGATGAAAAAATGAAATTTTAACAAAATTTTCATGTTAAAATAATCAGTCTTGCATTACAAATTACAGAATAATCTGTTCTGAGCTATATATTGTACTGCAAAAGTATGCAATATTAATATCACTTTCTTGTAAAGATAACAGTAATTCTTTATGAATTTTAGTAATATTAATATAATACAGTAATAATATATATTATATTGTGTTATATTATATTGTAATATAATATAGTAATAAATGATCAATTTGCTAAATTATTAGTTTGTCTAATAAAGTTCTGAGTTTGGTCTTGCAAATTACAATATAATCTCAATTGAGCTGTATGTTCTTTTAAAAAAGAACAGCTACATAATTCTTTCATTAAGAAAAACAGTACAATGCTCATGAATTACAGTAATATTTTATTGATTTGCAAATTTTACAGCAAAAGATGGTTTACAAAATATCTGTGATTGTAAGTCACCAAACCCAGCCCAGCTTTGGACTGGCATAAGGTATACCTGTGTTATTGGCACATTCTCAGTCCTTCTTACAGTAGATGCTGCGATTGTGTTCATGTGATGTGTTTCAGTCAACTTGTCATATGGGTTGAACACATATCTTCTTGTCATATCTTTAATCTTTCATGCCCACCATATTACACTGGAAGTACTTTGTATGAAAACACAAAATTGTGGTCATTTTGATTTTGTCCTCTATCAAATTTTTTTTCTCCCATCTAACTTTTTTCACTCTCATATCACTTAACAGGCTTTGTGGTTTACTGAAATAATAATAAAAAACAATAACTATTTAAAAAACAATGTTTACATTTTCTGAACTGAAACATTAATTTAAATGACAATTAAAATGTTCTTTAAATGTAAAATTACACAAAGAGTTTGAAGTGCTTCTGAAAAAATGTGAAAAAATAACAAATATGTCAACATGTCAGTTTCAGTCATTTTACACCACGTCTGGGGCCTCATGTATAAACGGTAGGTATGCACAGAAATGTTGCGTAAGAACATTTCCACTTTCAAATCGCAATGTATAAAACCTACACTTTGCGTAAAGCCACGCACTTTTCCACGGTACCTCATACCTTGTCGTACTCTAGTTCTCCTGCCGGTTTTGCAGACTGGCACCCAGCATCAAAGCAATGCTACTGTTCCTGTGTGGTTACAACGTATTTTCCTGACGGCTTTATAAATACACTGAAATTAACCACATATTGTTTATTAGTGTAACGCATCTGATTGTAATTAACTTGTAACAATATAATGGTCCAGGGAATAGCCATAGTATTCCAAACACCATAACTGCTTTAGCGTGTTACTTTCACAGCACCATCTTCTTCTTCTTCTTAAGCTCTCCCTTTAGGAGTTGCCACAGCGGATCATCTTTGCATATTACCTCACTGCACCACTCGGAGTATTTATATCACTGTATCTGAGTGTGAATCACAGCAGCAGCTGATCGGAAGAGAATTATCAGTATACAGCTTCAAGCACACGCTGCCTCAGCCACGCAAAATGTTTCAAAGCCTTTCCTGTACAGACGCGTATTTACATATGATGACGATATCATTTTTAAGGTGAAATGCAGCAAAATATGTTTATAATGATATACAGATAAAACTTTAACTTCATTTAAATAATATATATTCTTCACTGGGAGTCGGAAGGACAGAATAATTAAACATGTACTACGAAGATATTTCAATGTTCTTAAACGTTTTGAAGAATCAGAGCTCTAAGCTTACAGATGGCTTAAATTCTATTACAGAGCTGATTGTGTAGTGATTGGGTATTTGGGGAAAGAAAAGCAAAGACTGCAGTGGCGGCTACGCCAGTATATATTGAATATAAAACAGAAAGAGAAAATAACAGCTAAAAACGCAGCGACAAATTTTGGCAAAAGTTAAATGTTGTGTCATGAGTACGAGGCGGCTATGCAGTGTCTGCAACGGACGTGGCCATCCACCGTGCATAAGCTACCTTACTGACATTGGCGGGCTAAGGAGCCACCGATTCTTCCTCTGCCCAGTGCCACCACAAGCCAGAGCTGCCCCTGAGTACTGCTGCAATAAATTATTTCATCAGGTCGCTCACAATCACTCGCCCGTGAAAGCCATATTTAATAACGTGCTTTAACTCCTATCATCATAAAAATAATATCACGATACATCTCAGTATTTTAGTCATTCAGAGAGCTGTAATATCATGAATGTAATGGATTCTGTGTCCAGTTGGAGTAAGAGGGCCGGTTTAAGAAGCAAGTACTAATTCACACACATAGAGCACATAGAAGATCAAATACAAAACAAAGCATTTAACATGCTACTTTAATTACAATGTGATTTGAGAAACAGGTTAATTAAACGATTTTAAGATGAAGTTTATGATGTTCTACTTTAATGACAAAATAAACTGCGTGATTAAAGTGGAAATGTCGAGATTAAGTTGACATTTCGTGCTTTTCCCACTGTGTGCCTTTTTTTCTCTACCCTAATAAGGTTCATATAACACTCAGACAGTGGCTGCAACTCGCCTTTTCACAGCAACTTGATATGTGACTTCTTTTATTTCTGGCACTAAGCTGATTTTGTGAACGTGAGCTTTCAAGTTTCTCCAACATGCTATGTCACTCGATCAACTTCCTTTTGTTGATTATACCACGGTTCATTTGAACAAAGTATGTTTTTCCTTTGCCTCACTTGGTATTCGCTGAAATTTTATATTTCTCCTGTGCTTTTCCCATTGTCTTTTCACAGAAGGCTGAGCTTAAGGGCGATTTATATTAATTTGCATATTCAAAGAGGTGTAATTCTGGGAGGAGTTGGGGCGTTACATAAAGCGCTGCACGAGCGTTACTTTTCACGCTGATCGGATTTATGTAGCGGAAGAACATGGAAGTTGAGTACGCACAGATTCCTGCATCTGATTTTTCTGTGCATAAGCACATTTCGCTTTTACTTACGCCATGTTATAGTGCAAGTTCTACACACGCAGCTATACATGAGGCCCCTGGTCTTTAAGGCACATTCAATGTGTGGCAGTCTCTCGCAACTGGAACTGGGCAGTGATGTTATTGACCAAGATTATAAGGCACCTGATGTAAACAAACAACAAAAAAAAGTTATAATTTAACAGTATACAGATAATTTAAGATAGTTTTCCAGAAGACAACTGCACCTAGATTATATTAATTAATGTTATTCATTTGAAGCCAACACATTTTTAATAACAATACGTGTTCACTAATAATCTTAAGAACTCCTTTTGTTTGAATTCATCCAAGTCTCTATTTTACACTCTTTTACACATTTAGGACCTCACAGAAAAAAGCTTGAATGTAACACAGTTATAAATATCTCTTTGTGTTAATATGACGGAAATAACTTGCTTTTAAGGTACAGTATATGCAGCACTTAACAGAAAAGTTCAAGTAAATATTTAGATCTCATAAATAATCCTGGTAACAACTAAACTCAATTTCATACAATGAGGTGTGAGTGTGTCTGCAATATTTCCTACAGTATGCCCCATCTATTAGGATGCTATGTGTAAGATTTTAATTCTCAATTATCCAGGTTAATTATAAATATCCAGATTTTCCTAGTATTTGCCTTTGTGTATGTACAAAATAATTTGTAGTCACAAATTTGTGAATAAGCCCCAGTTTTCACCCAACAGTCTTTAAAAGGGGCAGTAATACATTGTACTTACACCTATTTCCATTCAAAATTTGCAAGATCAGAAATTAATGTGCATACTCTGGGGTTCACAGAATCACGTTTTTCTTTTTGACTCCACTTTGGTCCCTTACTCAGGATTAATACCAAGGAAACACCTTGTAAGACAATAAAAACTAGGTTAGGTGTGGCACAAATCCAATTCAAACAACAAAATTTCAAGATCACATCTTTTCAATCTTTTAGTATTTTATGTTTTTAGCAAAGATGTTTAAAATTTACCTTTGCAGAAACTCAAGGCTTAATGCCAATTCCACTGGATAATGAATGTTAAAACAGTACAAGCTTCCAAACATCATACAAAGGGCAGCGATAAGGTGGTAATGCAGTTGTTTATGATGTGTTGATCTATGCTCAGCATAAATATCTTGGCGGCATAACAGGAAGTTCCTATGTAAAAAAATACACAAAAATAATGTATATGTTGATACAAATCTTTAAATACAGTTAACCCATGTAATCTATACTAATAAAGGCAAAGCCCTCACTCACTCACTCACTGACTCATCACTAATTCTCCAACTTCCCGTGTGGGTGGAAGGCTGAAATTTGGCAGGTTCATTCCTTACAGCTTCCTTACAAAAGTTGGGCAGGTTTTATATCAAAATTCTACGCGTAATGGTCCTAACTGAAGCTGTTTTTCCATTTACTGTAATGGAGATGAGCTTGAACGCCGTGGGGGCGGAGTTTCGTGTGACATCATCACGCCTCCCACGTAATCACGCAGTACATAGAAAACCAGGAAGACCTCCAAAAGCGCTGAAGAAAACATGCATTATATAATTTAGAAGGCAGCTAAACAATAAGAAGCTAGCGAGTGACATATACAACCATATTCATGAGTTCTTCTACTGAAACAAAGCACGATGTAAACCTACACTTTAAATTAAGTTCATAGACAGGCTGACGCTGGCGTTTGTAATTTAGTGCCTGCCCATAAAGGTCCGCCAGCGCAATCCAATAGCAACTCCCACTAAATATTCACGGGTGAAGGACTGTGTTTATGGAGGAAGATGAGATGGTCAGGGTGGTGTTGGTACAAACTCAGCGAAACCTAGAGAAAGTTTTAAGTGCCAGGACTAAGGTAACATTAAATACAGCCATGGACATAGCACGAGATGGCACCAGCACAGCTGGGTCCTTCGATGCATGTACACCGAGTGGCTCACGGAACTGGACGAGTGCACAGATAAAAGCAACAGTTCCAAAGAGCTGAACAAAACCGAATTACACAATTGAAAAGGCAGCAAAAATATGAAGCGCTCTGATACATACAAGCATATTCATAAATCCAGCTACTGCGGAAACAAAGCACACGCTTGGAAAAGTCAATGTCCCGCTAAAGGAAGACAGTGTAAAAAAAAAACCCGTGCATGCAGTGTGTCAGGTCTCAGATAAAGAAGAAGACGAGCTGTTTATTGATGCAGTAAGAACGAATCGATGAAAGAAACCTGTCATCTTTACAACGATTGACAAACACGGAATGTAACTTGAACACAAAACATCCTACAAAAACGAACCTGATTGAAAGAAATAATGATAATCAAATCCTTGATGACAGCAACACTCAGTAATACTCACAAAACAAATACTGTATATTGACAGTCATGTTACGTTATTTTAAAATGTTCCCTTTTCTTTTTCTAGTATTTTTAACACATTACTTCTCTGCTGCGTATACGCTGGTATATATATATAAATATATATATATATATATATATATATATATATATCCCGATCTACATACTCGAATAATGGATACTTTATTCGCCATCAATGATTGTTTTGGTAAAGCCATATTCAGTGTATTCATTAGATGAACGGTAAAAAAGTAAGAGCGAGGGGAGGATGACTTATTGAGGCATGCAGGCTGTAGTGGCCAACTCTATCTGAATTTGCGATCAGATTTGAAAAATATATCTTTTCAAGTTCTATTTAGTCCATATGTGTCAAACTCAAGGGTCGGCACATCCGCCCGGCGTGTAATTATATCCGCCCTGAGATCATTTTATATACTGTATTATTGTTATTAATGGCCCGGGTATATGAAGTGCTGGTAACACAATAAACTACAGATCCCATAATGCAGCGCTTCAGCTGCCTTGCCGAACACTTACCGCATTAATCAAGTCTAGCTTATGATGCTGCAAGTTATTGCGGTTAGCTCACACGATGCCGAAGAGAAAAGTTGATTCTGAAAATAGAGCCTTTAAAAACCGATGGGAGGCTGAGTATATGTTTACTGAACCCGTGTGTCTCATTTGTGGAGCTAATGTGGCTGTAATTACAGAATTTAATCTAAGACGGCACTATGAGACAAAACATCAGAGTAACCTGAAGGAACTGAATGCAATGCAGAAGATACAGAGAGCAGAAGAATTAAATAAGAATCTGACACTTCAGCAGACGTTTTTACCCGTGCACAATCACAAAGTGATTTCAAGTGAAGTGGGAGACACAAATGCACCAGTGCAATTTGCCCCACTTTCCCTGTTGCCAAGTAATGTTAAACCAAGTCGCACTACGGTGTTCCCAAATACACACTTTGCTGATAAACTGAGCACACTGCACTGAGTTTGCACGGCGCTTTGGTGACTTGAAGAACAAAAAAAGTCCGTTTACATGCGGCTCGAACCTTGTGCATGTTTGGTAGCACATATCTGTGTGAGAAGCTCTTCTCAGTCATGAAGACTAACAACACAGCACACAGGAGTCGCCTCACTGATGAGCACCTGCAATCCATCCTGAGAATCTCCACAACACAGAACCTCACACCAAACATAAACGAACTTGTTGCCAAAAAAAGATGCCAGGCGTCCAGCTCTAAAATGACATATGAGCAAAGACAACTGAATGATTTGATTTGTTATTGCTGAAAGGAACACATTTTATTTATATTTCCAGGTTTTGTTATGCAGCATGTTCATATTTGAAATTGTATAATTTTGACAGGATATATTTTATGGAGGCAAAAATTTTTTTGGGATATTTAAAATCTAAGTTTATTTTTATATAAAATTACATAAGAGTAAAGAAATTTGAATGTTTGTTCTTTTAACGTTACTTTATTTCTAACTTGTTTAATTTAGACAGGATATATTTTTATGAGAGAAAATATTATAAGTTGTTTAAGGTTTGAGTTGATTTATTCAGGAATAATATTCCTGTCTGTTTTTACCATTCCTACCAAAGATATTTCTGTCGACTAAATAAAAATTCCTTCTATTTAAAATTTAAATAGAACTTGAACAAATACGATAGTTCATAATATCCACGCCGACTTGCACGTAAGAGCTGGGAGTCATCCGCTTTTAACAAGCAGCGTATGTGCACTGAATACGAAATAGCTGTGTGTGTATATATGTAGATATGTATGTATATGTATAGATATGTTTATATATGTGTGTGTATGTATATATATGTATATATGTATAGATATGATATATATATGTTTATGTGTGTGTGTGTATATATATATATATATATATGACAACAACACTCATCACTCACAACAGTGACAAAACAATTACATTGACAATCATGTTACGTTATTTTCAGATTGTTTCTTTTCTTTTCATTGCTTCTTTAACACACTACTTCTCTGCTGCGGCCGGGTATTTTGCTAGTAGAAAAATAAAATGGATAACAATTAAAAAGGCCTCTTTATCCAATAAGAGAAGAGATAAGACATTATTGTTGGACAAACTTGATATATTTGGTTAAATTGTCCAGCTAAACTACAATACTGTCTTTTTGTAGTTGCTTTTTACTAAGTGTAAAATAGTAATCCCATCCCACAAAAGAGTCACAGCCTCAACTGCAATAAATAAATTGTAACACACCTCCAACAATAATGCAGGTGTAACAGGAAGCTTCTCGGTGTGACTTCTTTAGCAAGGCATGTCTCTTCTGTTAAATGAAACATTTTATCCTCAGGTTCACCAAAATATGCAAGCAGAAGCAGCTCCATGTCTTTGATGTCTAAACTTAAAACTTTAAAGCTAAACTTAAAAAGAAGTGGTGAGGCGGCCTTCTGCTGTTATGCACCTAAAATCTGGAATAGCCTGCCAATAGGAATTCGCCAGGCAAATACAGTAGAGCCCTTTAAAAAACTGCTGAAAACACATTACTTTAACATGGCCTTTTTATAACTTCACTTTAACTTAATACTGAAACTCCGTATGTTCAACTCATATTCACAGTGGCTCCAAAATCTGTACTGACCCCTACTCTCTGTTTCTTTTTCCGTTTTTGTGGTGGCGCCTGTGCCACCACCACGACTCAAAGCATCATGATGCACCAACATTGATGGACTGAAAGCCAGAAGTCTACGTGACCATCATCATCAGGTCCTTCCATGAAAACCCTAAATACAAAGAGGACTGTTTGATTTATGTTAGGTAGATTGCCCAGAGGGACTGGCGGTCTCTTGGTCTGGAACCCTACAGATTTTATTTTTTTCTCCAGCATTTGGAGTTTTTTTTTTCTGTCCACCCTGGCCATCGGACCTTACTTATTCTATGTTAATTAATGTTGACTTATGTTTAATTTTATTGTGTCTCTATTTTTCTATTCATTTTGTAAAGCACTTTGAGCTACATTTTTTTTATGAAAATGTGCTATATAAATAAATGTTGATTGATTGATTGATTGATGTCTTCTGAGACACCACCATTCTGTCCTCTGGAAATCTACACCTGTATGAAAGCCTGTTGAACTTGCTGGTTCTTCATACTAACGTTTTCAGGAAGTCTAGGGGTCTCTTCCTTTTTTCAACACTGTTAAGAAAGGTATCCTTCAATGAAATGCCCGTGAATTTCCTCAAAGTGAACAGCCATGCCAACTTCCTGAAACAACAATGGCCAGTCTTCAAAGAGTTTAACCACAGCAGTGCCCCTGTTAATGTCCTTTCTCTGTGAATAGTATGTTGAATGTATATCTGTTTGTATTTCTTTTGCATTCAAATTTCGTTCCTCGTGCATTCTCTTAATTTTTTGCTGTGTCACTGTTTGACTTTCTGCTGTTTCAGTTAGTGGCATGTATTGCAATTTCCACTGGATACACCCTATATATGTCTTGAACTGTAGCTCTGGCTTCAGGAGGAACTTCATCTGTATCACATTCTTCAGAGGGAGGAATCCCACCTCTTCATTTTTGGAACAGCTGGTCTCTTCACATTCTCAATTCGAGCCTGAAGTTGTTTTACCAAGGAATGGTATCCAGTGCCAGTAATAATTGAGTAACTTCACTATAATAATAATTGTCTGCTTTTACATGCATTTGTATTACTATTTAATTTAATATTGTTTTTGTATCAGTATACTGCTGCTGGATTATGTGAATTTCCCTTGGGATTAATAAAGTATCTTCTGTCTGTCTGTCTGTCTGTCTGTCTGTCTGTCTGTCTGTCTGTCTATCTATCTATCTAATATCACCCTCAATTATGTCCTGCAGAGAAATTGGATATTTTACAACAATTGCCTTTGCAATGCCAGTTGTGCTGTTCTTGCTTGGAGATGGACACACCTTCATCATCTTCTTAACTACAATCCTTATCATTTCCCATCTTAATCTTGGAGTTGGTCTTTTTCCTCTTTCTAAATCCTGGACCAAAACTTCAGGTAGCTTTAGCCACGGTATTTTAAAACTGTCGGTCCAATTTGAGTTACCAACAGAAAAGCCAGGCCTAGGACAAGGAGAGGAACTGGTGGATGTACCTGGCGAGGAAAAGACTGTCTGACCTGCAGATGCTTCACTGCTTTGCCTCTATTGGCAAACAAATAAAACAAAAGTAGAGGTCATTAAATGACATAAACATCTACCACATGCATTTTATAACATATAACACATTATTATCAGTCTTAGCCTCCGTTCACACCACTTAATCTTGAGTTGGTCTTTTCCTCTTTCTAAATACTGGACCAAAACTTCAGGTAACTTTAGCCACAGTATTTTAAAACTGTCGGTTTTAAAAATCAAGGAGACAAGGAGAGGAACTGGTGGATGTAGTAATATTAAAAAGGCAAAGTTTACAGGGGGATATTATAGTCATGGGGACTTTAATTATCCAAAAATATTAACTAGGATAACCTTACAGATGGAGGAGCACAAGAGCAGGAGTTTTTAGAAGTAATCATGACTCGTTTTTTAACACAGCATGTTAAAAGCACCAACAAGGGGTGAAGCCTGTCTGGATTTGAGTATTCTGTAATAATCAGGATAGAATTGAGGGTGTAGAGGTGGTTGAACCACTAGGGTCAAGTGACCACAATATAATACAATTCTCAGTATTTTGTAAGTACAGATGCAAAGACTAAAATTGTTAAGTTGAACTTTGGTAGGGCTAATTTTGAGCAGATGCGACAAAGTCTAAGTAGGATAGACTGGGATAAGCTTTAAATGTGGAGACAGTGAGAGCAGTGAGAACAGGTTTAAAAATGTTTTTTATGTAATGGTGGACAGATATACATACCTAAATTTGGAAGTAATAGGAAACTAAAAAACTCCACGATGGATTAATAAAGATTTAAAAGAAGTTGCAAAGGAAAAACTGCTGTATAAGGCATATAAGACTAATGACTGCAAAAGAGAACAAGTAGCGTGAGTGAGAACATGAGGGCAACCATTAAGAAGGATATCAGAGAGGCTAAAAGACAGTTGGAGAGGAATATAGCAGATAAGGCGAAAGAAGACCCCAAGAGATTCTTTCAGTATTTTAGTAGTAAAAGAACAGTTAAGGAGGAGGTCAAGTTCATCAGGAATAGTAAAGGGGAATTAAAAGATACAGACAATGAAATAGCAGATGCCCTAAACTTACATTTTTCTGAGGTGTTTACAAGTGAGCAAGTGGATAACCTCCCAGAGGTAAACAACTACTAAGGAGGTACTGAGGATTTGGAAATTGTAGAGGGAGAAGTGCTGCTCAGATTAAATAAGATGAAATCAAACAAATCACCAGGCCCAGATAATATTTATCCTCGTGTTCTTAAGGAGGCTAGTGAGTACATATATAAACCCTTGACCCATATTTTTAGGAAGTCACTGTGCACTGAGAGATTCCAAAGGACTGGAAAATGGCAAATATCATCCCATTATATAAAAAGGGTGACAGGGCAGATCCAAGCAACTATAGGCCAGTAAGCTTAACAAGCATCACAGGAAAATTAATGGAAGGAATTATTAAGGATAAGATTGAGCAACACATGGCAAGGACAGGAGTTATTCTGAACAGTCAGCATGGGTTCAGAAGAGGGAGGTGCGTATTTTACTAACATGTTGGAATTCTATGAGGAGGCAACAAAGGATACGATCAAAGTGGAGCTTATGATATTATTTATCTGGACTTTCAGAAAGCATTTGATAAGGTTCCACATGAGAGGTTGGGCATCAAGTTAAAAGAAGTGGGAGTTCAGGGTGATGTTTTTAGATGTGTGCAGAATTGGCTGAAGGCTTACAGGAAGCAGAGGGTGATGGTGCGAGGAACCTCATCAGAACTGGCCGATGTTAAGATGAATTATTCCACAGGGGTCAGTGCTAGGGCCGCTGCTATTTTTAATATATATAAATGATTTAGATAGGAATATAAGTAACAAGCTGGTTAAGTTTGCAGATGATACCAAGATAGGTGGATTAGCAGATAATTTGGAATCCGTTATATCATTACAGAAGGACTTGGATAGCATACAGGCTTGGGCAGATTTGTGGCAAATGAAATTTAATGTCAGTAAATGTAAAGTATTACACATAGGAAGTAAAATATTAGGTTTGAATACACAATGGGCGGTCGGAAAATCGAGAGTACACCTTATGAGAAGGATTTAGGAGTCATAGTGGACTCCAAGCCATCAACTTCCCAACAGTGTTCTAGAAGCCATTAAGAAGGCTAACAGAATGTTAGGTTATATAGCACGATCTGTGCTTTATGCTTCTTTCTTGCAGACCCCAATGGATTCACCACTTCAAATGTGTCTTGATACAAGATTAATTTTGCACATGAAGGATAATCCAGGAAAAACCTGTTGGATTTAAATATTTTACCATCACTGATATCACAGAGGACATCTGTGGAAGGGTCTTTCTGAGATACTGTTTCATTCCAGAGCTCTGAATCTAGCAAAGATTTCAGTGTTTCTTTCACTGGAACATAATATGCAAATCTCTCGCTTTTTGTTCTCGCTCTTCCTAGATACAGTTTCTTAGGTTCTATGTAGTTAAACAGTTTCTAAATGACTGTGTCTCGAATGTGATGTTCTCTAGACCCTGAATGGCATGAGATGAATAAGTCACTTTGTTTTACTGTATCTAAAATTTTTGTAACAACTTCATCTGATAATGAAAGGTCAGCATTAAGCAATGAATTTAATTTAATAGTCTACAGGTCTCTCTAACACGTGTATGTTCTGCATCTCTTCCACAATATTCTGAATTGTTGATACTGGTAAAATAAACTTTCCTTGAAGTTCATGTAAAATAGACATATGTTTCTAAGATACAAAATACCTCCATTACTGTGTCTTCTAAATATGTCTCGCTTTGCACTTGCAAAAAACCTGTTGAGTCAGCTCGTTATGCTACGCATGGCACTTGAGACTGCAAAGGTTTATATGCATCACTGACATGACCAACTGAGCAACGTCTGTGCTTTCTAAACATGTGTACACTAAATGATGATTTAACAGTAAAAAAACCTTTACAACCTTTAATTGGACAGTTTACAGTCAGGTCTCCAACAACATGTTCTTTAAGATGTGCCAGAAGATCCGGTAAATGATGGAATCTCTCTCTTTACACAGTAAAATAGAGCATTTTAAAGTGTAACTACTGTCTTGTTACTGACCGCTTCAAGAGCATTATGATAATGGTGTCTGTAAAATGAGATCTGAATACAGAATATTTTGAGAAGGCCTGCTTGCAAGCTGTTGCAACACACTTAAAAATGCAGCGGGTCATTACAATGAAGCCTGCAATGAAGCACATATCCTTTTAAAGTATGCAAGGACTCGCCACAACTCCTGCACATAAACATAACCAAAGCAATGTAACTAATAATATACAGTTATAAGAAATATACTGATAAAGAGATTAACAATAGGCATGTAATTATGATTTGTGATTTTGCCCAGAAAGGACAGTTTTACAGCGTGCTTTTTGCTGGTTTTACAAACAAAAGAACGATTAGTGTATCCCATTTATCTTGAATTAACCAATTGAAGAAAACACACAAATGCAACCTTTAGGGTTAGACAGAATGCAAGAATTACCTAAACATGAAAAGGAAAAAAGCTGAAATAACCATTAGAAATTTTGCAGCATGGCAATTTGCATCACGTTGTTTGGCTACATTAACAAATACGCACCACAGTATTCAAAATGGCTCAAAAGTAGACTATAACCCTGAAAAGAATTATTATAGAAACATTCAAATTATAAACATCAATAAGTCGGACTGCCACACATGATAATACTCACTTTCACTACTTTTTCTCGACACTCTCAAATCGCATTCTCATATACGGAAGGAATATGTAATGGCGCCGCTAAAATGGAATACATGACAGAAAATTTGATTTTCAAAATAAATGCTTAAGTATTCTATAAAATGTTCTTGTCGCTGGTGACAAAGCACTTGGTTTACTTCTGTACATAGATTTTAAACTACTATGACAACAGTTAACGAAGTAAACTAAATATCATACTATATTATTTCTCAAAGTCATGAAAACACTAGAAAGACTAATACACCAGTCTTCAACACTTTAGCACAAAATCACAACTTACTTGTTAACGAGGACCGAACTGAACACAAGTGAATTAGAAAAGGCAAAGCATAAAATAAACACGCCCTGATGTATAACTTAATAAATAACCACGTTTCTACTTAATAAAATAACTAATCGATCAAATGTTACCATCCAAACAAAGCACACTCACCAAGATTTGAAAAAAATCTAGAACATTCGACTTCTAAACTGTGCACGCATGTATGAAAGCATGCGCGCTGACCAATCATTTCCAACTGAAGGTAATAACCGTAATATATCAGTATACGGTATGCTGCATACTTTGTAGATTGAAACATGTTGATTGTACAGAATTTTCCTGCAAAAAATAATGAAATGTATTGTTTAAGATATGTAATTTTCAGTTGAATATAAGGTAATTTTCTTTTTTTTTTTCAGAAATGGTATTTTACTTTCACCATTAACGTTGTTTTTACCATTAAATTTACGGACATTTTTTACAGTGTAGGTTATCTACCAATCTGCCCATCTTGACATCAAATGCACACTTAACACTAGAATTCCTAAAGCCTACAAAAACTTAAACCTTCTCACCTCCATCAGATTTTTGTTTTGTAAATGTGCGATCAGCACCAGCAGCAAGCAGCTTGTTATCCCATCCTCGCCTTGATGGAGCACAGCTCGGTCAAAAGCTCTCCCAGCTCAAGGCTCCTTATCTGTGTGTGAGGTGCCTGGAATTGAATAGAGTAAATACTACAGTATATCGTTATTTGGATTGCATGCATTTCATGCGTGTCCCATGTCTACAAAGATCTGGGTAAGTGTAGGATGAAAGGAAATGTGGGAAATGCAAAAAATGCTGAACACATACCTAAAGCAGGAACTTTTTCCATGTTATAATAATAATGACATGAAGTGTATAATGTATGAAGACTTTATTCCAAATATCAAATAAACATGTGCACTTTTATTCGAGAATATAACTAAAGAAAAAAAGCATTCGATTTAAATGTGGCCTGCAATAGTTAAAAAGTCAAGCTTAAATGTCAATCGACAGGGAGTTTACACGCAGAGGTAAGACCTGCATTGCTGCTTGCTGCTTGTGCTGATCGATGCTTTTACAAAACAAAAGATGCTGATGGAGGGGTAAGAAGGGATTTAAGGTGGGCCAGGATTATGAGTTTTTTCGTAGGCTTCAGGAATTTTAGTGTTAACCAACTTGTTACTTATATTCCTATCCAAGTCATTTTCATATATTAAAAATAGCAGTGGTCCTAGCACTGATACCTGTGGGGCACCACTCTAACATCAACCAATTCTGATAGGGCTGCTCATATCATAACCCTCTGGTTCCTGTGTTTGTGCCAATTGTGTACATGTCTACACACTATACCCTGAACTCCCACTTCTTTTAGTTTGATGCTCAACCTATCATGGCACCTTATCAAATGCTTTCTGAAAGTCAAGATAAATAATATCATACGGTCTACTTTGTTCATATCCTTTGTTGCTTCCTCATACATTCCCAGCATGTTAGTATAACATGACCACCCTCTTCTGGACCCAAGCTGACTGTTCAATAAAACTCAAATAAAACTGTTCTTGCCATGTGTTGCATAGTCTTTTTCTTATTAATTCCTTCCATTTATTTACCTGTGGCGCATATTAAGCTTATTGGCCTATAGTTGCTTGGATCTGCCCAATCACCCCTTTGTATAACATAATAAATAATCTTTGCCTTTTTCCAGACCTTCAGAATTTCCACAGTGCACAGTGACTTTCTAAAATATGCTAATATTGAATATTGTAAAGTTCACCATAATTAATATGATGCTGAAATTAGTGTGAGGATAAACAACAATTCATGTACCTCAAATGTCAGTTTATGCTTTAAATATGACTTTGCATACATTTTAATTTCTTTCGAACAGTGGTATTTGATCTAATAGCTCCTGTACCTGATACCATAGCTAAATATATAACTTGTACCAAAAGAAAGTTGTGAATAACTTTTTGCTATGCTGGAATATTCATATACATTTTTTCTAACTACGACTGTTGAATGCAGATATCATTTTAAGGAAGCAATATGCATGTACTGTTAAAACATAAAGGTACCATCTGAAAGGAGACATTTTATGGTAACTTTATAATACCCAGCTTGTATGTTTTACTATTTTTTATATTCAGAAAATGACAAAATGGTTGCAGGTGGTTAAGAAAATAAAAGTCATCCATCATTATTTATTAGACATGGAAAAGAAACATAATAATATAATTTAATCTTGGACCAGACAATTATTTCCACATATTGATAATACAATGCAAAAAGAGTCATGAATCCTAATATGATGCTTACTTTTATTGGTGTATAATCCAAACCAGTACATATAATGTAATAGTATCTGCTAAGAAATGTAATTATTTGCACATTAGGCCATTATAATCTAAACCTGTCATAAATGATTATATTATTTTAGTTTATCTAACAAGTTACAATTTACATTGTTATTCGTTTGTTCTGAGCAGCATTTTGCAAGCAAAGCTAAAAAATGCAATGCATGCAAAATTTGATTCTATGGGGAAAGATCATTTTTGAAGCCCCTAAAAACTAAAGCTCATCGCTTTATGTTACCTTTTCAGAATTGGTAACATATGTGAAGAATATACAAAGTTTTCAAAACAAAAACATAAAAAGTATTTTGAATAAATATTTAATGCTTTTTAGGTATATATTTTAATCTAAATATGAATGACTATAAGCCATTTGTGTTTAGTGTTTGAGATTTGATTAAAATTTTTTCATTATTAATTAAGCATAATGATAGTTTCTAGTACTGTGTTTACTATAGTATGGTTTATATTTACAGATCTGCTAAGAGAATATCATTAGCAATAAGGAAAGATATTAACATTGCAAACTGTGCACTGTACTTTCTTTATTAGTTACCTGTAACTGTTTATTTTTCTTAAACAAAGGTAAAATGAATCCTGAAAAAAATGTTTAGAAGAATAGGATGACCTAGAAGCATTCATAACACATAATTTAAAATTGCTAGAAGCACAAGAGGCTAAATAAAATGCAATAAATAATATCTTACCATTTTATATTAGAAACAAAAACTTGATTAAGGGATATTTTCCTGGAGGCAAAAATTGTACCTAAATTGTAATTTAAAAATGATATTTATTCAACCTTTTAATTTTGATAGGGGTTTCTTTTAACAACCATTATGATTATCACAGAATAGAATTATAGCAATTTACTGTATAATTATGTTATTTGAATCACTGAAAGAAAATTATAGTTTGGCACTGAAAATACCTTAGCTAGACAATTCAATAAACACAATTAAATGTTAGCTTTTTATCTTTATTTTTT